>NW_024429180.1:43411107-43701107 GCF_017639785.1 Mesocricetus auratus | reverse complement strand
CTATCTATCTATGCTACATACTTAATAAGTTCACTCGTTTGCATTAAAAAAACATGGCTATTTCAGACCATTTCCCATGCAGAATACAGGGGATGTAAGTAACACTCCCCTAGTAGTAAAATTCTTTGAATGTTCCCTCCAGAACGTGTGTTTCCTCAAACCTGTATGTTGATAGCATTTAAAGGTGGACTCTTTGAAAAATAATTGGGGTTAGGTAAGGTCTTCAGACATAAATAGAGGGAGAGGGAGCCCTGGGATGGTCTACTCTTTTTCTGCCTTATCATATGTTCTCTTAGCATTTGTCATCTTAGGATGCGACAAGAGGGCCTTGACCAGGCACTAAACAGATGTGGTGCCTACTCTGTATTAATGAGGCTTGGGTGTTTTGTTCTAGCATCAGAAAATGCACTAGGATGACCACATACTGAGGTAGCCTCTGCATTAGCCCCCGCTGCAGAGCCTGGTCAGCGTCTAGAGTTGACAACCATGAGGGTGAGAACTTACTCTGTGCTTTATTTTTGTTCTCCTGACATAACATGAAGGACACAGATGAGGCTGCGGAGGAATAAATGGGGCTCTCCTATGGGTCTCCACAGACACCAAATGTGTCACAACCCTGACAGCTCATGTGGACTTGAGGTCCGAGAAGATGGAGGAGGTAGGATTGCTGCTCCCACCACTGTCAGCTACCAGAAACGATGGCTATAACCCCAGAAGGCAGGGAGCAGGCCAGTGGTATCCAATGGAGCTTCCTGCAACAGCGAAGATGTTCGGTATCTGTGCTCGCAAAGTGCTAGTGTTAGGTGAGTCTCACTGAGTGCTCAGTGTATGGCCAGCATGCCTAGGAAATTAATTTTAGCTATATGGAATGTTGACTGATTTAAATTAAATAGCCACCTTTGATTACTGCTGCCACATTGGCTACCATCATCCCAGGCTCTAAGATTCCAGGCCTGCCAGTTCTGAGTCATCTCCCTTTTCTGCTTTAGGGCCTGTGGGTGTTGGTGTCCGCATCTTAGGGACTATGTGGGCAGGCTTGTGTCCTCTGTCTGTACACATCCTTGGTTTCCCCAGCTTTTTGACTTTCCTACCTTCTCTACGTAGGTGGATAAGAGGTAAGGAAATGCAACAGGAAGTCTCTTGTATGCAACCAGAGCCAACTCAGGCTGGATGATCTAAACACAATTAGAAGGATAGTTAGAAGTACATGGAAACAGCCGGGCGGTGGTGGCACACGCCTGTAATCCCAGCACATGGGAGGCAGAGGCAGGAGGCTCTCTGTGAGTTCAAGGCCAGCCTGGTCTACAGAGCAGAGTTCCAGGACAGCTTCCAAAACAATACAGAGAATCCCTGTCTCGAAAAACCAAACAAACAAACAAACAAAACAAAACAAAAAAACAAAAAAAGAAGTACATGGAAACAGTAGGAGAGCCGGAGAGCCGAACCAGGTTCAGGGCTCCTGCCTCATGAATGGGTCAAGTGGGAAGGGCACGATCTGATCTATCTCATCAATACCGCTAGTTCCTGTCACTGGATGTCACCAGGAAAGATGGCTGCTCATGTTTGCAGTCACCGTCAGCATCTTTGTCATTGTCCTAACACTGATTGATGATGCCCAGGCCACCTGTCCCCACCTGCTCCTTGCAAGGAAGGCTAGAAAAGCAAGTAGCCAATACCTTCAGTGCAGCACAGGAGGTGAAATCTCCATAGTTTAAGGCAGCGGTTCTTAACCTGGGGGTCAAATGACTCTTTCACAGGGGTCACATATCAGACATCCTGCATATCAGATATTTACATTATGATTCATAACAGTGGCAATGTTATAGTTATGAAATAATGTTATGGTTCTTGGAGGGTGTGGGGTAGAGTTACCACAACATGAGGAACTGTATTAAAGGGTCACAGCATTAGGAAGGTTGACAACTACTGGTTAAGAAATTTAAGAGGCCAGTACAGGTACTCATATTCCCTAGGGGTGGCAGGACAAATATTCATGACTACTGTGCAACACTTACCCAAATGTTCACTGAAGCAAGCAAGCTCTAGTCCCTGTAATGGTTATTGGTAAACTATCAAGCTACAAAAAGCCATATAACCAACTCTCACTGGTTGGTCACTCTGCCCATTTCTCTACCTGGTCTGATGGTGTGATGCCACAGAGAGACAGAAAGGATATATGTGCCACAGCCACCTAAAACAGCATGTCTACCCTGAGGGTTCTATGGAAGACATTGTTCACTGTCACTTACGAATTCTTTTTTATGAGGAACCATGGGAGAGTTTTGTCTTCAATCTCAGTAACCGGATAAGCCAGCTTGCTCTGACCAAGCAGAAACAGCATGAGTCAAGGAAGCAAGAGGCAGGCACTATGCTGAGTCAGCTTCTGGAAAACTTAGGGCCAAAGCCATTATTACCTGCAGCCCAGGAGAAGCCCAAGAGTACGAATTTCACACATACTTCCTTACCTTCCACTTTCTTCTCAGTGCTGAGGATCAAACACAGGACCTCACACATACAAAGCACACACTCTACTGCAGAGCTAAATTCCCAGTTTTCCTTAACTTTTCCAATGCCTGGGTCCTCCGCCAAATTTAAAGTAAATGGTTTATTTTGACTTCTGTCTTTGTCATTCTTCTTAATGCCTTTTTGTAGAGGGTCAAATGAAAACACAGGTTAGCCATAATTACAGTTCTAGAAGTTGCAAGTGCTTCCAGTGAGCTGAGGATACCAGCAGGCGGAAGTTCTTCCTGTGGAGAGATCCTACACAGGACAGACAGGCAGATCTCCATTTATGAGGAGAGGACAACCAGCACTCCCCAGGCCACCATCATTGACTCTCCTGCCCAGTGCTATTATTGCTCTGCAGTTTGCAGGAGAGCCTTCAAGTGTCCTTGCTCTTAGAAGGCTGTGGGGTGTATTTTCGCCTCTGTGTTTTCCAGTTTCCAGGCAGAACAAGCTGGGAGGGAAAGGACTCCGAAGTTAAATTAAGGAGCTCTCTGCTGGCCTGCTTTCATCCCTTCTGGCCCCTCTGGCTCTTGCCGCCTCTGACAGGTGGGTCTGGCATGGTGGCCAGCCCCTTCAGTTCACTGTGGGCAGCTCTGAGGTCTGTTCACTTTGGGAAGAATCCCCCAAATAAATCCACTCTCTTTTGGTGGCTTTTTCAGCCAAAGTAGCTTTCTGGAGAGTAAATGTTGCCAGAGCAGCCTGACGGAAAGGAAGCATGTAGAGATAAGGAAACAGAGCTAGATGCAATCTCCCGCAGGCAGGCTCTCCACCCTGCACCGTGACTGTCTCATGAGCTCAGCCGGATGGAAGGCCAGAGGGGAGTGAGAGATGGGGGTCAAGTGGCCCTTGACCATCTACATGCTGAGCTCTAGCTGGAACCAGCCTCTGCCAGCAGGAATCCAGCTATTCCAAAACTCTGCAGAGAATTAAGGGTTCCTTATTTGAGGGTTCGCTTATTTCCCTGATGGGTCCCTTAGCAGGATTCTTGGAAATCTGCAGGAGGGACTGGTGTGGCTGTGAGAACCTTTGGAGGTGTACAGCTGTCTGGATATATGGAGTGGGGGACTCCTCTTTCCTGAGCCTGGCGTTGCGAGAGCAGCCGCTTGTGTTTTAAAGAACCTAGCTTTGGGTTTCATGTGTGTGATAGGTATTTGTGTTTAGAGCTCAGCATTGACCTCATTAGCTGGGTGAGCCCAGAGCCATTGTGTCCAGGCTTCAGTTTTCTTCTCCGTGCAGTAGACAGCAGTTCTGCTTACCTTGTACTATAGTCAGCATTGAGAAGAGTAAGTCAGCTTGGGTGACGGTGGTACACACTTTTAATCCCAGCACTCAGGAGGCAGAGGCAGGTGGATGTCTGAGTTTGAGGTCAGCCTGGTCTACAGAGTAAGTTCTAGGACAGCCAGGGGTACACAGATAGACCCTGCCTCAGAAACAGACAAACAAACAAACAAACCAGAATGGGGGCTGGAGAGATGATTTGGTAGTCAAGTGCATATACTGCTCTTCCAGAGGGTGGGAGTTTGATTCCCAGCATCCTTGTTGATCATTGGCCTCTTTAGATACCAGCACATGTAAGCACATGCACACAGTTAAGAATAATAAAAACAAATCTTTAAAAATTAAGTCAGAATGAATGTAAACATGCACAGTACTGTCTGTCATTTGTTTTTCCCTTGTAAGCCCAGGGTTTCCTGTTTCCCAGAAGTTTAGATCCAATGAACCAGCACTGGGTGTGTGAGGTCAAATATACCATCACTGCAAGGAGCTCTGTAATAAAACAAATGTCTCAGGGGTTTGAAGCCTCAGGACAGCAGATGGGCACAATGAAACACGATGAGAAAGTAATACCAATTGGATCACAGACAGACTCAACCAAATGGGCTTTGTATTAATCAGTGTTCTCCAGAGGCAGAATCAATAGTATGAGGACATACAGAGAGGGGGTTTTATCTTAAGAACTTGTTTATAAGGTTACGAGACCCAGCAAATCCAAAATCTGCAAGGTGAGCTCGCAGCCAGTATTGAAGCCTGAAAGACAGCTACTGGCAGAATTCCCTCTTCTTTGGAGGATAATAGTCTTTGTTCTAGAAAAGTCTTTAACTGACTGGATGAGGCGAGGTCCATTCGTATTAAGGAGAACAGTCACTCTGTGAAAGTCCTCTAACTGGGCATGGTGGCACATGTCTGATCACATGAGTGACCGAGGCAAAAGGATTGGAAATGCCAGTTCATCCTGGACTATATAGAAAGTTCCAGATAATTCTACATAGTTATATAGGCTGAATAAATACATAAATAAACACATATGTTAATCTTATTTAAAAACTTAAAGACCTAAGCATCGTGACTCAAAGGCATTGCCACACGTGATTAAGTATTAGGACATTACACTATCCCCTAGTGCTGAGGAGATTGTCATCCCAGTCTCCATCTCCAGACCTGAGCTAGGGGCTTCCCTTTGTGCTGCCAGGACGCATAGGTCTTATGACAGCCACATGGCTAGCTCAGCTGAGTAATCACTGCACAGGGCTGGCCAGGCACACAGTAAGGGCTTAATACATGCTCACAAAATAGGCAAGAACTAAGAGACTGTAGGTGCTTACTCCTTTGACTGCACTCACGTCCCCTCTGCCCACTTCTGGACCTAAGACGATGTAGGAGTCATTCATGGCTCCTCCACTTGGATTTCTTCTCCTGACCAGGAGCACATATGGCTGTATGGCAGCCAGATGCCAGTGCCCTTCCTACCAGCTCTAATTCGATGGATTCCTAGGGCTGGGGTGCAGTTCAGTGGTTCAGCACTTGCTCTGAATGCATGAGAACCTCAGATTAAACCTCAGCACTGCTAAAAGGGTGGAAAGCCCACAGCAGAAAGCCTCCTTCCTCTCTCTGGCTGCACAGGCCCGCAAACAACTCTCATTCATTCATTAGAACTGGAATTAGCTATACACACACACACACACACACACACACACACACACACACACACACACGCCTGCAGGAAAAATGACTGCCCAGTGTAAATTTTGGCACTGATTATCCACTACCCCTAAGAAGCCTAGAGGGCCCTTTGGCCAGTCTTGGGAGAAAGCGAGATATGCAATTCTGAAGACAACCAAGGCTCTGCTATTGAGTCTCTGGCAAGTATTGGGCATATTGATTGCATTTAATCACCACAAAAACTTACAAAGCAAGAAGGTTCATATCTTACTTTGGTGTCCTGAGTCTATGGAGTCCTTTTCAGAATAATGCTCTTAAATGCACTCCCACAATAATAACAATTGCAAAGGAAACCAATTAGTTTAAAATGCAATTTTCATAAAATTAAAAAACTCCCCATGCCTCATTACTAATGCATTAAGTATCAAGAGCTGGCAGCGAGTCTGAAGAACAGTGGCGAGTCTGAAGCACCTGAATGCAGATGCCACGTGGAGACCTGAAACAACTGTAAGGTGGCAAGGGAACAGCTGTCGTGTGGCGACAAAGACCCCGGGTGCTAACACGTGCTGCTTACATTCACAATCAACTGAGACGCCAACTTTCAGTTGGAGAAAATAAAAATGATTTCCCCTTACACCAAACAATAGATTCCTGTTTCATCCTCAATGGCCCCTTATCAAGGTAAGCCACTTTGTCCCTAATTTATTTACACATGAAGAAACTACTTCTGGGAAACCAAGGAACCTTTCAAAGGTCATGCAGGTCTCAGAAATAGTCTGCCCTCCAGCTTGTTCTGTTTTCACTGGCAGAGCTCACCAATCTTTTTTTTTTTTTTTTTTTTTTTTTTTTGGTTTTTCGTGACAGGGTTTCTCTGTGGCTTTGGAGGCTGTCCTGGAACTAGCTCTTGTAGACCAGGCTGGCCTCGAACTCACAGAGATCCGCCTGCCTCTGCCTCCCGAGTGCTGGGATTAAAGGCGTGCGCCACCAACGCCCGGCGAGCTCACCAATCTTTAATGAATTTGCTGCCAATCACTTGGAAACCACGTCACAGTGGGTAAGCCTGGCTCACCACAAGAGGTTCTGTCTCAGTGGGTCCGCCTAGTGCATGGGGTATTTGTATGAGATTCAGTTCTGACTTGCCCGTGATCCCATGATGTGGGGTGGGGCCATACTACATTCTCTGATAGTTATGTAGGGAATCCCATTGAAAAGAGACAATCACTTGGGCATGTGGTACTGAGTCAAGAGACCTTTGTCCCTGCATCTGCAGAGTAGACTTTGTTCTCATCCTCTCCAACTATCTCCTTGTCTTCACCTTGGAGTATGATGCTGCTTTAGGGCTCCATCTCATTTTGTTTCAGGCTCGTCTCACTTTGGAGGAAATATTGGAGAAGGAAAAGCCTTAGAGTTGATTAGTCTGTTAGGCTTTGATGATATCCCTGTCTACCTTCTTGAAGATAGTTGAGGGTTCCCTCTCACATTCACCATCAACTCCAAGCCCAGCTAATTACCTTGAGATCTGAGCAGCTGAGGAGATGGTGCAGAGAGCCTTGCCCTGGGCTCAAGTCTAGTCCATTGGTGCTTAACCTAGGCTGGGCAGGGAAATGAGAAAGAAATGTTGGATCAGGCTTCTGCCTGGGTCCACCCCAGAGAGCTGGACACTCTACCTTGGCTTTAGGATTTAAACCAGATGGTCACAAGAAACAGCCAAAAATCACTTGTTCAGTGAAAGAGAATCAGCTGTGCTCATGGCTATGGCGGGCCAGCCTCATGTCAGACACTGTCTGATGGCTCACATGCAGTACTTCCCCCATCCTCACAGCCATCCCAAGTGGGTGATCTTAGGTCTACTTTATGAATAAGGACTCTGAACTTAGAGCATAAAGTAACTTGTCCATAGCCACAGGACAAGCAAGCATTGGCCCAGAATTGAAATCCTCATTAGTCTCCTGAGCCTAAATTCTTAGAATTCTGCCCTTTCCCAAATAGACATGACGTAAAAGTAGGACATTTTCTTATACCAACTTCTAGTGCTTTCCTTTTCATTTAGCATTCATCTTCTTTGGGCTGATCAAGTGCTTTAAAGATGCTGCAAACGCAGAAACCATCCAGAGCATACCCACAGCCGGCCACACCCACAGCCGGCCACACCCACAGCCGGCCACACCCACAGCCGGCCACACCCACAGCCGGCTTCAGACCTACATTGCCTTTTTCCAGTTACTGCTCCAGTTTCTGTGACACAGACAACTCCTGTCTGTCTCACCGAATGCCCACTTGGTGTCCTAAATGTAACATGACAGATGACAAATACTGTGAGAATCAAGGAGGTCCTTGACTGTGCTCATGCTGGAACAAATGACTACCCCGAGTAGCTTAATAAATTACCACCTTCCAATTTAAAGTGAGAGCAAGGATTTCAGGAACTCGGGCTGACAGGCATAGGGGCGAGTTTGGCACTGGCCAGGGAAACAGCAAAAGGAAAGAGACTTTGGGGTTAGACTCTGGGAACTGAGCCCATTCTCTCCCCTTTTTGATTGCGTGACTATGAAAGGTAGTTTGGCC
Organism: Mesocricetus auratus; assembly: GCF_017639785.1. NCBI lineage: Eukaryota > Metazoa > Chordata > Mammalia > Rodentia > Cricetidae > Mesocricetus > Mesocricetus auratus. The sequence goes on along the minus strand of NW_024429180.1, from coordinate 43,693,097 downwards.
CTTGAGCCCCAGTTTGTATAAAATGAGGTTAAAAATAGCTAGCAGTCTTGTTAGGATAAAGGAGAGAACATGAACAATGGTACCCACATTAGGTGCACAATGACTGACAGCCATGACTAGCTCCTCCTCCTGACTGTTAGAAACCTGCTCGCGGCTTTCTGCTGTTAAGCAGGCATTCTGGCCATTAGCACTGATAAGTCAGTTGTTTTAGAAAAGATGTTTGTTTCTTTGCACTGTTGTTGTCACTTCAGATCTTCAGATCTTCACATCGTTATGTTTGTCTCCAGGCATTTCCCGTAAGATAAATCCCCAAGGCCCTGTATGTACTAAAGGGACCACCATATAAAAATGTACTAAAGGGACCACCATATAAAAATGTACTAAAGGGACCACCTTCCCCTAAATACAAGACGGTTGTGAAAAGGACGTTGGAGTTATTCATTGGCAATCTATTATCCTTTTAAAATTTACTTACTGCTGTTGCAATATTTGAACAGTATCTGAAACGTAAAATAAACCCGAACAGGGAAATCTTAAAGAGTGGCAAGGAAAAGGAACATTTTTGAAAAGGCGACTGTGCACGGGTGGGAAAGCCCATCTCCTTAACACGAAGACAATTGCCTGAGGTCCATATCATTATGTCAGGGGTTCAAAAGCCAGCTGACAAAATCGCCACAGGGTCACTGCCAGCAGAGGATCACTTGCCCAGATCACTAGTAAGGTCCAGTGACTGGGGAAGAGTGTGCTCCCCTGGACTGTCCATATGACAGCATCTAATTCAAAGGACTCAGGCCTGGTCTTAACAAGCTAGTAGTGCCCTGGCTCCAGAGACTAGGACCCAAGCTCTTTAACCATTTAAGGTTATTAGCAGTCAGGTGTGTTCTTTGGGAAAAGTTGCCATCTTCTTCAATCTTTAAAAAAATGCACCATAAAATCCTGAGATAAATCTTCATTGGGCCACAGGGCCTGCACTGATTCAAGACAGACAGAGTCCCAGAACTGAGTGAATATGATCTCTCATCTCAGAACCTGTCTCCAATTGACAACCTCTTGCAAAAGAAAACGTTTTCTTCAATGGAGTCTCACTGGGTAAATACATCACACTTAGGGACAGGCCTCACACCCAGCTGTAGGTGGTCAACACAAACTTAGTTGTGTTTGCAGTTTTGTTCTTTAAATCTCACTGTTTCATTTGTACATTGTGATTTCTGATTTCTATTTGGGGGGATTGTGTGTGGGGTGGGGTGTGGGGGGGTCCTTGTGCTTTTTCATTGTTTCATTCTGGTTTGCTTGCAGTTTTGTTTCTTTTATAAAGAAAGAAAATGGATGTGTGGAACTGGATGGGTGGGGAGGTTGGGTAGTTCTGGGAGAGATGGGGGAGACTGTGACCCGAATATATTGTACAAAATCTCAATGAAAAATAACCTTTGTTGAGCAATTAAAATTAGGCCCACAGTATTTTCAGAAAGTGCCTGCACGGGAACATAAAGGCTGTTCTCTCTCCACTCCCAAAGCACCTTGTCTGGGAGGAGCGTTTCCCAAGGGGCATTATCACAAATGTTAGCAATATGAAGAAAGGACTAGATATCATCCCCATAAAGGTGATAATATATGTGGGCAAGTCTGCATACTGCAGTGTGGGTAAGCAAGACCAAAGAGGACTGTGAAAGACATCTTCACGGAGAGCTGAACTTGAGCAGACCCCACCACAGTGACCCAAGGTATCTACAGAGGTCACCGGCAGCTCCCACCTGGCTCTGCAAAATTTGCTATTTGGCTTCAAGGCACAGACAGATACTTGACTGGCTGGACTGGAAAAGAAACTTTCATTCCCTCAGTGAAGAAGGACTGCATCCTGGCACCTACACAGCTCTCCACACAGCTCTCTCTACATACAATGTGTGCTCGACATTGGCAAACTCATCTAAAAAGCTCCCAATAGAAAATGTTTCTGTAGTGCCAGTGGTAGATTTAAACGGGCTTCTCAGCCACCTGCAAAACGGAGAAAGATTGGCTAGAAATAAAAACCCAAACCCAAACTGAAACTGAAAAGCCCCAACCTAGAGCTCTGTAGTCGGCTCTTCATGAGACGCTAACCCATGGACAAAAGACCAGGTCAGGTGCAGCGTGGGCTGACATGCCTGTAATCCCAGCACTCTAAAAGCTTTGGCAGAAATCCCAAACGCTCAAGGACAGTTTGGACTACACAGCCCAACGGAGCCAGAGGACACGAGTGTGGAGACAATACTTTACACCAGTGATTCTACAGATGCAGAAGCCAACATTGCTGTGCTTCCCAAAGATGCACATAGTTCCTTGAACTAACCTTCTGTGCTTGCCAGCTTGTGTCAACTTGACACAAGCCAGAGTCATTTGGGAACAGGAAACTTCAATGGATAGCATGCGCTGGCCAGATTGGCCTGTGAGCAAGTCTATGGTACATTGTCTTGGTTGATGATTGATGGAGAAGGGCCCACTCACTGTGGACCTGCCACTCTGGGTTGGTGGTCCTGGATGCTATAAGAAAGCAGGCTGAGTAAACTATGAGGAGCAAGCCAGTGAGCAGCATCCCTCCATGGCATTTACATTAGTTCCTGCCTCGACCTCCTGCCCTGACTTTCCTCAGCAACGGATTGTGACTTGAGAGTTATAAGCTGAAATAAACCCTTTCTCCCCATGTTATTTACAGTTTTGATGTTTCTGTCACATCAACAGAAATCCTAACTGGACGCCTCTTCTTGAGGGGTCCACAGCATGCCACATGTCTTCCTTATACTTCTCATCAGTCTGGGTTCATTCTCCTTGGGCAGGTGAATGGTATTACAGACCGTGAACTAAAGCAGCTGTTTGAGCTGGGTGGAGAGTGCATTGCAACATGAGAGTCAGCAGGAATCATCATCCACTGTGCGTGCATGCGTGCATGCGTGGGTGCGTGCGTGGGTGTGTGTGTGTGTGTGTGTGTGTGTGCTCGCGCGCGCGCGCGCGCGTGTGTGCATCTGAACAAAACAATAACGTAGTCAAGAGTAGTCAAGGAGAAAACAGGGACTTCTTAGAAGGAAAGATTTTCCTGCCATTATGGATCCTGTCACGATGTCCCAAAGGACAAGAGTATAAGCAATCCCTTAGGCTAAGCAGCCTCTGGAGGATTGCAGGGAAGGGGAGACACTAATGGAAAGCGAGTCAGCTGCCTTGCATCATCTGTTCCAGAAAGTCAGCACCCTCATCAGTAACCGGAACACTGAAAATCTACAAAGCCTCTTTTGGTTGATCATTTGTCCCTAGGTCAATTTGTACCACAGCAATTCCGATTGCCACTGGTGAGCAAGGCATGGAACAATTACCAGCTGACCTGCTGCTGACATCCACTAACTAGGTGCTCAGAGCCAGGTATTTCTGGTCAGGTAGGGCAAGGGACAAATTTGTCAGCAGACTGTTCTTTCCTTAGGAGTATCTGTCCAGCAGGCTGTGAAGGAAAAAACCTCTGCTCCTATGACCCTGGCAAATCCCGAAAGCCTTCAGACTTGCCAGGAGACCTCACTCAGGGAGCGACCTTGGAGGTGAAGCTGGAATGGCCAAGAACATTTCTGAGCCATACAGCAGAGCAGAGAATCCGCCCTTAGTTATCTTTGTGCTGTTTAAAAAGTCAGCCCAAGAAGGAGCAGGGAAATGTGTTCAATGTCTATGCATCTCTACAGTTCATGAAAGAAATAGTTGTTTCTTATGTATTTTGAGCAAAACTTTCAAATGAACAATTTCTTTACTTTTATCTGATTTTCCACTTCATTAAAAATCAACACCCCCCATGCCAGATTGCCACATGGTTTCATATCATGGTAATGTGTTATGTCTGTACAGAAAATTGATGCTCCTTACACAAATCCCATGTACAGTCAGATAAAATATGTTCAATGTGTTTTGCTTTTAATTCATCAGACTGCCGTGCATAACGTATTCCTCCTCTGTCGAAACAAATTCAAGCTCTTACATTATCCCTTCATGTCATGTTAGCTCAACAACAAAGTCAGTCTCCCTTCCGTGATGGATGTGAATACAAAAATGCATGATGGCATTGATAAGACCTTCCCAGGCTAGGTAAAACATAACAACACATACAGTCCCCACTGAGAGTCTAATTTGCCACAGTGATAGGATTGTAGCGATGTGTGTGCTGAGAGGCAAAATATATATACATGCGAGTACTTGTTTCCACACTCCACATACACATACAGACACAAGGCATGACATGAAGGAAAGCCCAAAAAGGAGAAACAGGATGGAGAGAAGGCTCAGCAGTTAAGAGCACTCGTTATTCCTAAAGAGGAGCTGGGTTCGATTCCTAGCACCTACACAACAGCCCAACCATCTGTAACTCCAATTCCATGGGATCCAGCACTGTCTTTTGGCTGGGTGGTGGTGGCGCACTTTAATCCCAGCACCTTGGAGGCAGAGACAGGTGCATCTCTGAGTTTGAGGCCAGCCTGGTCTACAAAGTGAGTTCCAGTACAGGTTCTAAAGCTACACAGAGAAACCCTGTCTACAGCTCTTGGGTACTCTCCTTCCAGCTGAAAGCTGAATAGTTTGGCCTATTCTCTTTCTGAGATGTAAGTGTGCAGACATATTTATTAATACATTCTGGATGTGACAGCTCGGTTGTGTCAGCATTTCTGTTACCACAGTTCCTATGTGTGAAATTCCGTATGTAGTGAAAACTGCTGAGGGCTAACAAATGGTAAAAATACCTGAGACAGAAGCAAGGAAACAGATTAAGGAACCAGATACTTTACTTTGGTTGCATTACCTTGTAAGATAGTTAAGAACCTAAGTTTTAAAGTATTCTAGGGCTGATTTCTAGTCTCCGGCCCTGATTATTTTGGCATGGGAGGTAAAAACCCAATTTTAATAATAGCTTCTAAGGAAACACACATGTTTCGGGTATATTTCCTCTTGAGGCAGGGTCTTGCTATGGAGCCCAGGCTGGTTGAGAACTCCTCATCTCCACCAGCATCCCAAGTTCTGGAATTACAGGAGTGCAACCATGCCTGGCTTTCACAGCTGCCTTTAGAAGGGACCAGTCAATAACGTGTCTGCAGGGATGCCTGGCCTGAGCGTTGCATCAAGTACAGGGAAGTTAAAATAGATAAAAGTCTCACACAGTCTTTTAATAAAGAGCTCACAGTGTAGATGGGATTATATAATACACAAGGTATTCTCCAAGAGGTCTACAACAAAAAATTGAGTGTAAATTCAATTTCAGCAAGTAAGATTTTATTTTAACTGTATTGGGAAAAACTGTATCAATAGATACATAATATAGCTTATCCTTTATGATGCTTAAAGGAAAGCAAATGGAAGAATATTTCATTCTTTAAAGTTTAGTATAAGAAAATTAAGCTTTGCTATCCAGAAAGAAAGTGTATATTTTTACAGTTTTCTTTAATCCCTATTTTTAGGGGTGTGTTGGGGGGTACAGGAATATAGTCTATAAGAGAATCTACAGTGGAATAGAGAAGGAAGGCAAACTGAATAGCTAATTACCAGGAAGCCAATGAATGAAGTGTAATTCAGATCCATGTGGGGTTAATTAGAGAAGGCTATGTCTGCTGCTCTTCTGCAACACTGCCCTGTACAGCATCCCAGAACCGCCTAAGAGAGGCAGACACGGCAAACCCAATTTCCTATCTCACCACCAAGAACAGACATTATTAGGTCATCTCGTTCTGCCCCAGAGGCATGGAAACAAAAATATAAACACTTACATAGTCACTCACCTCTGGAACATCCATATTCACAGAACTAAAGAGCAAAGGTACCAATAACTCAGGATGGCATGACTAAGTCAGTGAGGTAGCTGTGAGATGAACTTCATTCTGAGCCCAGGTGTGGTGGTTTGAGTAAGAATGGCCCCCCATAGGCTCATGGATTTGAATGCTTGATCTCCAGGGAGTGGCACTATGTGAAAGGATTAGGAAGTGTGGCCTTGTTGGAGGAAGTATGTCACCAAAACTAAGGGTGGGCTTTGAGATTTTAAAAGCCCTTGCTAAGCCCAGTGTCCCCCTCTTATCTTTTTTTTTTTTTTTTTTTTTTTTTTTTTGGATTTTCGAGACAGGGTTTCTCTGTGGCTTTGGAGGCTGTCCTGGAACTCACTTTGTAGACCAGGCTGGCCTCGAACTCACAGAGATCCGCCTGCCTCTGCCTCCCGAGTGCTGGGATTAAAGGCGTGCACCACCAACGCCCGGCCCCCCTCTTATCTTTCTGCCTGTGGATCTGGTTGCAGAACTCCCAGCTTCTTCTCCAACACCATGTCTGCCCGTGTGCCACCATGCCCGTCACATGATGGCAATGGACTAAACCTCTGAAACCGTAAGCCAGCCCCAATTAAATATCTTTTGTAAGAGTTGCTTTGGTCATGGTGTTTCTTTATAGCAGCAGAACACTAAGATATTAGATGTACCCAATACTCAAGGAAGTCACATTTCTGCCACAAATACTGGTCATCTGTGTTAGAAACCATTGCATCATTTGGTTACAAGTGCTGCGAATAGTTAAGGGTTTACTTATAAGACAGTCTCAGACTTGTAGCTAATGCTCTGCAGATTCTACTACCTTTCAAGGTACAAATGCTATCTTGAGTTTGGAATAAAAGCATGGCATGCCCATATGACTGAGTTATAAAAACACATTTTAACCATTTTTGTGTTTGCAGTGTTGATTGGATCCAGAACCTTCCACTTGGTTAGGAGGGGCTCTAGCACCGAGCTACATTCACACCCCAAACTCACTTTTAAAACTTACACAAAAGCACCCAGCTACCCTGAGTTCTCTTCTTGGTTCAGTTCTCACCCACCAGACACTTTGCTCATGGCCTCTTGTCTCCTTTCAATAAATTCAGTCTTGTTTTGTTAATTTCCCGAACTCTCTCTTTTACACCCAGAGTCAGAGGCTTTCCTTCTGAGGTGTGACTTCTACACCTAGTTCTGGACACTGACTTTGTGTGCGCTCACCAGAATGCTTCACATAAAATCTCATCAGGGAGCCCTCCAGTCCTGAGTCGGAGAAACTTACACTGCTCAGCTCGCCCTTTGCAGCTGAGACTGTGATATGTGCAGTGAGAACACTGCAGTTGCCCATTGCTTCTCATGCGTGGCACTAGATTCTTCCATACATAAGCCTATTTCACACTCATGATCCAGGTCACAAGAATGAGCCAGAGGTCATGCAAACCCCACCGATTTGACTATTTCTCTCATACCTGTGGCATTGCTTCAGCATCGTTGAGACAAACTGGATTGAGATCCTACTCCCCTCTTTAAAAAAGAATTGCAATCTTGAAGGAGATCCTAAACTCCCGTCGAGCCTTTCTTTCTTCACCTGTAATATTAGAAAAATAGTCACACCCGTCTCTTGTTAGCTCTAAAAATGAAAAGATAATGTGGGTAGAATGTTTGTAAAGGTGTTCAACAAATACTAGGTATAACTAAAACACTTTGCGGGGTTGAAGAGCTCAGAGATAACAGTACTTGCGGCTCTTGTAGAGAACTCCGGTTTGGTTCCCATTACCATCAGTAACTTCAGTTCCAGATCTTTTATCTCCTTGGGCACCAGGCAGGAATGAGGTGCATATACATTCATGCAGACAAAACACTCACATATATGACAATATCTAAAAGTAAATAAACAGATCATAAAATCTTGTGAAAATGAAGTGGTTTCTTGACTTTTACAACACTATAGCTTAGGAGTTCCAGCTCAGCTTTCAGTGTTGATGGTGCTGCTAGGCACTGCTGACCAGGCCACAGCGGGAAGGGCTGGCATGGAAGGAAGGAAGCCAAACATGACTTAATGAACTTGCATTTCAATTGAGCAGAATTTTTATTTTTATTTTTTTAAAAAAGCTTTTTATAATTTTTTTCTCAGCAACGATAAAAGGGAAAAAAAGAAGCACTCAACTGGGGGCAATAGCTACTCAGTTCATAAAAAAATCATTAGAAGGACCATTTCCCTTGTCTCCCACGCCTAGCAATTTTGCTTGTAGGCAACAATCCAGATCACTTAGATTCTACCTATGAAAATGAGGTCAGAGAACCTTCTTAAGTATTCTAGCTAATAAATTATCCTGGTAGAAATTCTAATTTCCTAATGTATGAAGGTACACATAAATAAAATTTTGGCTCATAATTTACAAAATGTTTTTGACAACTAGATGATAATGCCCTATCGCTAACAGAATATGCTCCTTGGGTTGCCTTTTCATTAGAAGCAGGGGGGGGGATGCTAATGCACACCCTCTTCATCCAATCCTCCTGCAGCCAGAGGCCTGTGTTGGGGAAGAGTGGGGCGAGTGACTGAAGATAGCATGGTTCCCACTCTGTGGAAAACAGATTCCCTGGTCTCAGCAGCTCACCCTAAGTTGACTGAGTCACAGAAACCTCTTATTTTTGACATTAAGGATCTGGCTGATTCATCTGTTCCCACAAATGTCATTAAACTATTTTAAGCTAATTATGAAATGTGCTGAAGATAGTTCACAGAGTTATTTTTCTGTCTTCCAGGTTTCCCATGACAACCAAAAAACTCCCCCCTCCCTACAGACATCAAATCTTTAATGGCCTTGCTGGGTAATCATAAGTAACACAACTCCTGAAATTTCTTGTTAATAAAAAAGGGGAGGGGCTGGAGAGATGGCTCAGCCATTAAAGGCTAGGCTCAAAACCAAAAAAAAAAAAAAGTATGAGGTAAAAGTTACCCATGTTTAAAAGTGTTTCTTCTATTTCACGTGAACATTTGCATTTTAAGAATGAGTGTATTTTGTGCTGGTGGCCATTCAGAGGATCAGGTGGGCATTGACTCCACAGGATCAGCTCACAGGAACTCAAGGCACTGATGGATGAATCTCAGATAGACAAGGCCCCAGGAGCTTCGGCCCCAGAATGTCTCTTGCTACTGCTGTGTCTTTACATGTTTGCTGCTGCCATTTTCCTCTGGTATCTGGCATGGTGTGACTGGGTGTGGGGAGATCCCCCTGCCTTTAATGTAGTGTGATTATCTCATGGAAACATCCTGTTCTAGTGGGAATTTTACCTGTGGATTATTATGAAGATGGTTTCCTCCTAAGATGTACTGTTTAACTGAAGCAATGATTTTATGCATTAACAAAATCTTAGTTTAAATAGGAATGTGATGATTAAGGGTCTTTTAATAAATATAGTTGTAGAGAGAAGCATTTTTCTTGCCAGCTGATTTGGTTTTTCCCCACCAGTTGCCTGGGCTCTGCTGCATTGTACACACAAGATGCTGTATTAATTATGAAGCTGTTGGCCTTGCTTGTTTCTTACTGGCTATCTTTGGCTTAAGTATTTACCCCGTAACTGTTAATCTAAGTATTTCTCTTACCGGAGAAAAGTTTCCAGGCTTCTTACCCCTATGATGGTTACATCTTGACTTCTTGTGTTTCTCCTACCCAGAGTCCTCCTGGACTCCTAGTCCCACCTATCTTGCTTCCCTATTGGCCAACAGTGCTTTATTGACATATACACAGGACTTCCCTATCATATAGTGACCGATTGTGATAGAGGTTAGCTTGGTGGAGAAACCAACATAGGTAAAAGCAAGATATGGTGCTGCCCCCACCCCTAATAAAACAGGGACTGCAGAGGATAGAAAAATAGAACAAGGAAATGTCACACTGCTAGTTTCTCTTAGGGAGTCTCATAGACTGTGGCTTAGGTTAATGATTAAGAAAAAATAATTGAGTCCTAGAAGCTAAGCTATCTCAAGTTCTTTTAATCTTAACACTGAGAGATGTGTTCACAAGTTTTGGTGAGCATCATAGCTAAAACAAAGCTTTAAAATATGACTTAAGGTTAGATTAAGATATTTTTGTTAATAGCTTTGAGGTGAAAACCTTGGGAAACCATCTAATGTTTAGAAAGGTTCATAGTTGAGTGAAGGACTTGTTAACGTCAGGAGACAAGAACAAAGCAGCCCAATTACTACTGGCAGATGTGCCTTTCTTGCTGATTGGTTGGTGATGGAAGAAGATGACTAATTCCTTGTACTCATTTCTGCTGTCAGCTTCCTGATATAAAAACTGTTGATGGGTGGGTATGCACCCTGAGGGTTTACAGTAGAGACCATTGATGGTTTTTCATATATAAAAGTTTAGGTTTGAGATTCTTTTACGATTGCATATAAGATTACCCTTTGAGATAAGAAATAGTGATTGATTTTTTTTAACTGCAAAATGCAGCCTGCCAGAAAAGAACTGGCTAAGAAAAATACTTAGCTTGCTTATACTCTGTTAATCTATAGCAAGTTGCTTAGGTATGAACGTATATGGATTCTTGGGATAATTTGTTTTTCATCTATAATACATAGGATGTTTAATCATGTAAGGGAAATGGGAAACATGTTTTATACTTATATTCATTATAAACATTCAATTGAAAAAAATAGAATATAACCACATTGTAATTTTTATGTTGCTTGAAAGATTTTGTTGGGATATATAAGATGTAAAGGAAAAATAGAGAAATGGAAGAGAACAGAGGAAGACCTTAAGAGTGTATGTGTTTTTTCCTTTTTTCACCAGCCCCAGAGAGTTAAGTTTAGTGCTCCTTGCCAGCCCCAGAGAATTAAGCTTTACTTCCTCAGATAGAAAAGTCAAGTTGAGTGACAGTTCACTGACTCCATTGACTCCCCTCAAACTGAGCTGGTCCTCAAAATGTTGATAATTTTGCACCTTTAACACCTTGGTAAAACACATTACCAAGTAAAACTTTGCTTTTAAAAGTTTAAGCAAAATTCAGGAGATGCTCTGAGGGCTAAACAAAAACAATGCCTGCCACATTTCAACATTATTTTTCCGTAACTAAGTGGTCAACCTTTTATATTGCATTGTAGATTGGCACCACTAGGTATAATCTAATTGGCCCTACACACTCCCTTTAGTTGTTTATTAGCAGTGTACTGTCTCTGTGAAGCCACTGTGTTTTTAAAAGGTCTTTCTTATTTCCAGACTTTTCTTTGTGTAAACAAAAACTGCACTATCAACAAAGCTTTAATTAGCAGAATATGCAATGACAGGAAATATATAAAAGCAATCTTTACTGAAGATAGGTAACCATTTAAATAAGCTTTTACAGATGAGGAATTGAGGGTAAATAGTTGGTCAAAACCCAATTTTAAAACTACACCAGCATTAGAGAATTACTATTGAATTACTATCTACCCCAAATGGCAGTTGCAGCAACTGAAGCTCTCTGAGTGCGTAGCCTGAAAATAACTGTTCCATTGTAGGGTCTGTACATGCCACACAAGTGCTCTGTAGAGTTCTAGCTCCAACTCTTTGTTTTGGGTTGTTTGTAAGCTTTGTTTCATTTCCTCAGTTTGGAATATGGACTTGCTATGTTTCCCAGGCTGGCTTGGAACTTGCTCTCCTCTTCTCTAAACTATCCAGGTAAGGTGTGTCCTACCACATCGGCTCCCTTTCCATGACTGATTTTTTTTTCTTTTAAAATGAAAGTCTAAAGCTGATGTGATAAAGGGGTTAAAGTCCCCTGAATGCTAACAAGGACTACTGACTCTTTTACAGTTCCCTGGTAGACACAAACAGTTCCTCTGCGAATCTGGCAGGCTCTATGACTCTTAGATCACTGAGTATGAAGAAATGATGCCCCGACAGATTCCAGACCCAAGAGGAAGTGACCAGCTTCTACTTCTTGTTGCTGGGCAACTGCCTCCTGCAGCACAGCTGCTCTTGCAGCCCTATGGAGACGCCCATAGAAAAGAGGACCAAGAGCCCAGCCAACAACAGTTTAACTTGGAGCCCCATGAAGTGGTTCCTTTAGCCACAGTTGGTGCTGCATGGAATAGCCATAAGCATGCCCACTGCATTCGACCCAAATCAAAGCATAAAATAAAGAGCGGCTAGAATGTATAATGAACCATCCAAGGTTTCCTAGAAGATAAAATCAATGAAAAGGGACAGTTGTTGAGGAATAGTACTTTAACCATGTAAAGATGTGTTACATTCATTTATATTGTGGAATATTACATTGACTATGTATTTGTTTATGCTGCATTGTTTAACTATGTAAATACTGTAAGGCACCTGATTGGTTTAATAAAAAGCTGACGGCCAATAGCTAGGGGGATAGACAGGGCTGGTTGGCAGAGACAATAAGTAGGAGATTCTAGGCTACAGAGAAGAGAAAGGGGGAGAAAGGGGGACACCTGGAGCCAGCTAGCCAGGCAGCAGCTGCCAGCCAGGCACACAGGGGAAGCAGGGAAGCAGGACATACAGAAAGGTAAAACGGCCCATGGCAAAATGTAGATGAAGAGAAGGTTAAATTAAGTTATAAGAGCTAGTGAGACAAGTAAAAGATCAAACATTCATAACTAATAGTGAGTCTCCGTCATGATTCAGGGGCTGGCAGTTCTAGGAAGCCTGCTCAGACAGTAAAAGAATACTTCATATTTTAAACATTTACTACGTGACTAGATTAGTTATATACCTTTATTCTCTACAACCATCTTCCTGGATAGGACTATTTCCTAATTTATAGATGAGGGGGTTATTGTAGTGGTTTGAATAGGAATGGCACCCATAGATTCATGTGTTTGAGGCACTATTAGAAGGTGTGGCCTTGTTGGAGGTGTGTCACTGAGGGGGTGGGTTTCGAGGTCTCATATGCTCAAGCTATGCCCAGTGTGGTACAATCTCCTTCTGCTGCCTACAGATGAAGATGTAGACCTGTCAGCTCCTTCTACAGTACCATGTCTGTCTGTACACTGCGATGTTTCTCACCATGATAATAGACTAAACCTCTAAAACTGTAAACCGGTCCCAATTAAATGTTTTCCTTTATAAGAGCTGCCATGGTCATGGCGTCTGCTCACAGCAATGAAAACCCTAAGACAGTTATAGACCCATAAACTAAGTAACTTCTCAAGGTTAGGGACAAGCTTGGTAGGAAAGTGAAATGAAGGAGACTCCAAGCAACTTCTGGGGTGACTCGTACACACTAAGTTACACGGCTTGCCTTTCACAACTGTCTATCATGTACTACTTTTAAGAAACCCTTCACTCTAGTCACAGTAATGGATGTCTATTTCTGTTAATTCTCATTCCAGGAAAAATAATATTACATGGCATTTTGTGTTTCTTTCTCTCTTCCTTCCTTCCCTTTTTTCTTTCTTTCTCTTAAAGCCCAGGGTTCTATCATTTGTTCCAGGGAGACTCTCTCAAGTACTGACTGAGATTTAAAGTTCATTTTCTGTAAGCAAGTGGGAGTGCCCAGCTTCAGCACTAAAATGTGAGTGAGTGTGAGTGTTACAGCTCTGGAGCTGCAAAGCAGTCCTGACTTATCTGGAGGCCGGGCTTTGTCCTTTGCTGCAGCTTCGGGTGATGAAACATGAACCACCAAACTCAACAAAACCACATGGAATTTATTGGGAAAGGGAGAGAAGGGAGGGGTAGGTGTTAACTAATAGGGAGCAAAAATGGGAAGAGAAAGGACAGGAGGGAGGGGCTTGCTTAAGAAGGGAAAGGAGTGGTTTAGAATGAGGCTCAGCAGTTGGGGCCCTTGAAGCTGGAGTCATGGAGCTGCCCTTGGCCCAGCTCCACATGGTCTCAGCTCTACAAGGTTTCTGCATACAGAGTCCTTATGCAGTCACTTAACGCATGCACGACTTAGCCATGCAACCTTTGACAGCCTTTGAGCTGTTAGCATAATGTCAGGATGTCAACAAGGAGCACGGTGAGGAGGGATCACTCATTGAGGACAGATCCCGAGCGAGGGAAGATCGCTTGGAGAATGATCCCGGGGCTGGGAGAGAACCCGAGGATTAGAGAGGTGCCACGGCCAGGAAATGTTCCCCAAGAAGGTCCAGGCCCAGGAGAGGGCTGGGCATGGGGTGTTAGGCAGATGCCGAGGAGAAAGCACAGGGCAGGAGAAGGAAAGGATCAGGGCCAGGTTGCCCAGGACCCGGGGAGAGGAAGCAGCCAGGATATAAATACAGGCTAACTAGGACAGCTCTGGAGGCTGCAATAGGATAGCTCAGTCCTGAAGAGAAAGGTGTCAGGACTCATCAGGAAGTCAGGCTATCTGAGGCTGGGGTGTGGTGGGGATGGTCTCCCCTTAGGATATAGCCCTAGGAGGGCTGTTACAGCTGAGCTCTGCTCTGTTCCCTTGAGGATATCCTAGCAGAGCTAAGGGCTGCTTCTTCGGCTACAGTCTGCTGGAGCAGAAGCCCTTGCAGAAATGTAGCAATCTCCTCCGGCTCAGGCAAAAAGTTACTTTTCTGCTACAAACTTGCCCAACCCCCTAAGGGAACGTCCTAGCACATTCCTTCTGTTCTTCTGAAACTTGCTCAGTCCTCCTAATGGAAAGAAAGTCTCAGCAAGTTCTTACATTTTTGGTTGTGAGCCTAGCCTTTAACAGCTGAGCCATCCCTCCAGCCCTCAGCAAGTTCTTCTGTTCTGCACCAGTAAATGAAGATCTCCACCCAAGACTCTTTTGAGAAAGAGATTTACTTGGGAAGGAGGATCCAGGAGAATGACTGCCTCTGTCAGGGCAGAAAGGACAGCCAACAACTGAACAGGCAGATGGGTTCATATAGTGCTTCTTGGGGGTGGAGTTTTTCCAGGGAGAGGTATTTCTGCACAGGGATTGGTTAGTCTTGGTTGGTTTTGTGTTTCAGTTGGCCAGGGGCAGAGTTGGTTCTGGAGTCAGTTGGTCAAAGTGGGTTTCTTTGGCTAGCCCTTTTATCGTCCACTTTCTTCTTTGAACTTCATTAGCATATGATCTGCACCTGTCTAATAATATTCATTACTTAAATGATTTATCTTTTTTATATACAAAACTTCTTCTGGGTCAGGATCCATGACTAGCTCATACATATGGCTCTCAGAGGATCCACTACAGTACCTTACACATTCACAGAATGAATTATTGAATAGATATACAGTATAGGAAGACTGTGATTAGATGCCTAGATCTCTCCCAGCTCTTTCCAGCCTTTCCTCATCGAGCTAGTTTTTTAAATCCTTCATCATGTCAGTGACTCTCCAAGTCCTCATGCTTAAGCCACAGCTATAGGGTCTCAGGGAGCAGAGTTACCTTTAAAGTCCCAGCTACTGCCCACAAATCACTGTTTAGTAAATTACAGACATTTTGGGTCTTTTCCCCATTAGGCAGCATTTACTGCTTGGTCTCAAAACATTTAAAGCCCCTGGCACTGAAACAGTCCTAAATTTTTCTAAAGCAAGGGACAATGAGGACATATGCATACATACTGAGAAGAAAACTTCAACTCTGCTCACAAATCCCAAGGCCATCATGATGGTCACACCTTTCTGTGTGTCGGGGGCAGAGAGGAGTTAGACGAACATGACCAGCGTCTTTGAAGTATAATGTTACATATGAGATAATGTGGGAAGGACCAGCTACAGAATGTATGAGTCCCACTCAAAGGGAATGAAGAGCAAGGTGCATGTCTTTTATTGCTGCACACTTAATGACAGAAGAACAGAGTTGGTCAATATGAAGCAAAACCATGCTCCACATTCTTCTGTAGAACTTTTAGAGCCTTGCATCTCCTTTTCCCTCAGAAGGATCTTTCAGCATCAGTTAAGTTTGGTGGATGATTCTAGCAAGTCCTTTGCTTCATTTATTTTGGATGCTAAGTAAGGAGATCCACCTGGGAAGACAAAGAGGAATGAATGGTTAAGGTTTATACTGACATCTTAAAAATTCAATACAGGAAAAACAATAACAACAACAACAACAAAAACAACTATAATTCAGGTATTTTCTCACAGATTTGTCTTCTGACAAACGATTTTATATGCTTGCCAGAAATCAAAAAAGCACAAAATGAACTTATTTAGTGAAACATTGTAGGTACTCATCAGTCAAAATACAATTTCTGAGAAAAATATATATTTGGAGATCAGCTCTCTGTCAGATCGGGGTTGGTGAATATCTTTTCCCATTCTGTGGTTTTGTCTTATTGATAGTATCCTTTGCCTTATAGAAGCTTTTCAGTTTCTGAGGTCCCATTTATTAATTGTTGATCTCAGTCTCTGTGCTGCTGGTGTCCTATTTATAAAGTGGTCTCCTATTGCCAATGAGTTCAAGACTGCTCCCCCTTTCTCTTCTGTTAGGTTCAGTGTAACTGGACTTATGTTGAGGTATTTGATCCACTTGGACTTGAGTTTTTTTTGCAGGGCGATAGATATAGATATATTTGCATTCTTCTACATGAGTTATAATCAGCTGAAAAATACTGCTTATATAGTTACCATATAGACATTTGGCCAGAATATTTTCCAAAGCTAAGTATATGATTAAGCAAACACAGTTACATCTTAAAAGCAATAAACATTACCTTTAAGAAGGAGGAAAGTCCATCTAAGAGATTCGTTTCATGTCTTATCATAATTTCACAAAGTGAACACTTGGTTATATGGCAAATATACAATATGTAGTGCTAAGAATCATACTTCCTAAGATCAATGAACCAACACTAATAACTGAGTGATAATAAAAATAATGCTAGGAGAAATTCTCCCTGTCCTCTGCAATGATTCTATTTCAACATTTACAATGTAGCCTTGGATTTACAATACTCTCAAATAAAATTAAGTCAGTTCTTTTTTAGAGTGTGATCTATTATTTTTAATGCAAGCAGCAAGTTGAGGTGAATTTCAAATACAGAATCATTATAATCATAAACAATGCTTATTTGATATACAAAAACATTCCCAAACTGTCATATTAAAGTTACACCTCACAATTCTAATTTCTATTCTAGAATATTGCCATTGCTTAATGCTTGAGTTAACAATCATATTACAGTTTCTAGTCTGTTTTTATTTTGTATTTTTCTTTTAAGTACAAACTATCATTGGCTGCTGATAATATCTCATGCCTCACAACTTTTAAGAAGTCAAAAGTACTTAGACAGTGTAGATAGAAACTGTTCTGGCTATTGGTACCACCCCACCACTTTATGAAGAAAAAAACAAGCAGGAAAAGTAACCAACAAATATGGGGCTGCAGTAGAGTTTTTGTCTTTGAGGATACCACTGACATTTTCATATCAAGATATGAAACATGGTAAACATTTAAGGAATATACCACACAGTGACCTTGAATATACAATGAGAATTACAAAGGAAGTTCATAACCCCATAAGTAGATTTCATGATTATCTCTAAAAATGACCTTGGAGCATGCAAGGCTCATCTTTGTCACTGCTTAAATGTTGGAGTTAGCAAGGACTTTGTGTGCTCTAAAAAATATTAAAATAGTAACTAAGCTTAGCTATAACATTTAATTGATCAATATACATTCCAAATATTTAAATTATAAGCCACTATAGGCTCATAACAGAAAACAAATAAACAAAAAAGAGCACATAAGAGTAAAAATCTTATATTTATTTGTGGATTATCTGATATGGTTTATTATTAAAAAGCATCAGCCCAGTAGATATTGGTTAAAGGAAGCTTTGTTTTAAAATAATATAAAAATTCATATCAATAAAAATAAAGTGAGTATTGCTAAGCTAATTATCACAGGAAAACTGTTTTAAGGCAAAATGTGGTAATAGAGATTTCACTGTTTTAAGTTAGTCTATGATATAAAAAAATGAGATTAACATTTTGTACACACCTAATACCTTAAAATCAGAACATATGAAACACCACCATAACCAAAGGAAAAACACACACTCCACAATCATTGAAAGGGTTAGCACACGTCTCAATAATTGATTGAACAACTAGAGAAAGAGCAAGACCATCAAAACAAATAGCATGATGAGCAAACGTGACTGAACTGATGTTCATAAACAAACATTCCACCCTACAGAGGCAGAATATAACCTTAAAGCTGCTAACTCAGAACAGCAGGTCTCAGCAAACTTAACATCGAAATCAGCAAGTGCATTCAGTGACCAGCCATGCTTAGACACCAAATGTTTTGAAAATATTATAGATCATTCTTATAGACTTCAGTTTTCTAGTAAGTTCATTTGTTGTATTTTCCAACAGTCTCCAGGGCAAGAGAGACAGCTCAGAGGTGAAGAGCACTTGCTGCTCCCAAGCCTCCATCAGACAGCTGTCTGTTAGCTCCAGCTCCAAGAGGTCCAACCCTCTGGCCACTCTGCAGGCTCTGCGCTCACATGCACAGACTACATGCAGACTCAAGCACCTACACATAATCAAAAAACTAAAACATTTCTTAAAAGTCACCAGAGACTAAGGGGAAAATGCAACTCATATACAAGACAGTGTTGACATACAATTCTACAACTGCAGAATTATGATAGAAACCAACAAAATTTTGTTTAGAAACAATTCACATGTAGGATATCACAAAATAAATTAGCATTCCAGAGAAAGATTCAATAAATTCAAAGGTTAGTTTCTTTTATTAGTTTGGTTTTTCAAGACAGGGTTTCTCTGTGTAATAGCTCTAGCTGTCCTGGAACCTGCTGGGGTTAAAGACTTGCACAAGCATGATGAGTGGTCAGTTTCTTTTAAAACAACAAGGAGAAAAAGAAAAAAGAAAAATCTAAGGGCCCTTAGATAGCTCAGCAGGCAAAGGCTAGTGCTGAGCTCTACCCTCAGGACCCAGAAGCTACAAAGAGGGACCTCAGGTCACTCAGTTCTGAACCTACTACAAGTAAGAACCCCCAGACATTGGCCAACCGATTTATAATTAATATAATGTCTCATGTGTTATTTGAGGGCTCTGAGGTGGAACTGAGTGGCACCCGGATTTGGGCATGAACTCCCACTTAAAATCTAACAAAAACTTAAAAAGGGAGTTTAGAAACAAAAGAACAGAGACAAGCAAGGCTTCTTGGTAGCAATATTACTCTTGAGTGAGTTCTGTTTTGCTAGAGACAAGCAAGACTCATGTGGCTCCTTTAAGAGCGGTTTCCTAATTTGCATAAGTGTCGAAAAAAACCTACACACAGCCCTTTTAGCAGATTAAGACTCATGTGGCCAGAAAACGATAGAGCTTTACAATAAAGACAGATTCAGATGAAGTAAAAAGGGTTTACAGTGTGTCTAAAAATATATGTAGGCTTAGGAGAAAATAGAATTAGAATGGCTGGGCATTGGTGACTCACACCTTTAATCCCAACACTCCAGAGGCAGAGGTAGGTGGAGCTCTGTAATTTAAGGCCAGCCTGGTCTACAGTGTAAATTTCAAGACAAACAAAAATAAACAGAATAACTCTGTCTCATAATAAAATAATAGTAAAGAAATAGTTATAATATAAATAAATAAATAAATAAGCCACATAAACATAAAAAATTACACTGAGAGTCTGGATACTGTATGTTTTTGTATTTAAATTTTTTAATTGCTGAGAAAGGAACAACTGCTAAAAGACATTTAATTATAAATGCTGCTAAATTAATTCAACTTACATATTTTAAAAATGCTTTGACTCCAAAATTTAAGTCTAAGGACAAGTTACTTGGGAAAAGAGTTTCTTCTTTTGTTTCCACAGAAAATAAAAAAGGTGTGGATTCCTTCCAGACTAATGTGGTTTGATGAAGCAAGACCCCCTGAAACAATGGCCCAGTTGATCCAACATCCAAAACAACTGAGACAATACAGCCTTACAGACTACAACAGCCAAGATTTGGCCAGGTTTCTGTTTTCTCATGATCCCCATGACAGCATCCCCTAACAGCAGGAAGTAATTTGGAATGAATGATGCCCAAATCCCCAAATATTGTTTATAAATTTTTGTTTTCATTTAAATGGCATTGGTTATAAATGGTTAATGATCACAACCAATCTCTTTTTAAAGGTAAAAGGTATTGGAGTGGATTTTCATTTATTGATACAAATTTTGTGATATGTATATTTCTCCTCTTGTTTAGGTATTATGTTTATATAGCTCATTTAAAAATGTAATGTATAATTAAGTACAGATTATAGATAGTTACCTATGATAGTCAAAAGTTATGGTTAGGTTAGTTAGGTTTTCTAGATATATAGAGATATATTTCTTTTTTTTTTTTTCGAGACAGGGTTTCTCTGTGGCTTTGGAGGCTGTCCTGGAACTCGCTCTGTAGACCAGGCTGGCCTTGAACTCACAGAGATCCGCCTGCCTCTGCCTCCCGAGTGCTGGGATTAAAGGCGTGCGCCACCAACGCCCGGCTAGAGATATATTTCAATTGCATAGACAATTTTCAAACCAGGTTAGCATGTGTAAAGTCCTGGGCTCAATTCCAATACCTTTAAAACAAACAAACAAAGCAGAACCAATACCTGGCAATAAGCATGATAAATCACAGATATAACTAACACAAACACTATAAAAACAGAAACAAAGATGATCTAAACAAATGTTCCCATCAAGTCAACGATAACTAAGCTATAATCTATTGATCCCCAGAAAGTAGGTATAGGGGAAGGGTCTGGAGTAGTGGTTCTTAACCTGTGGGTTATGACAACTTATTGAGGTGGGGGTTGAATGACCTAAGACCATTGGAAAACACATATACTTACATTGTGACTGATAACAGTAGCAAAACTACAGCTAAGAACTAGCAATGAAAGTAATTTTATGGTTGGCAGGTCACCACAACGAGAGGAACTGTAAAAGGGTTGGGGTATTAAGAAGCACTGAGAACCACTGGCCTAGAAGGAACACAGATCTCATTAGGAAAGGAAAAGAGAATAGGCAGATACATGTGGGGGATAGAATGGGGAGGGGAGGTGGGTAGTGGGAGAGACTACAAGAGACAGCTAAAATTAAGGAGAATTCGTGGAGTAACATGGAAACCTAACACAGTAGAAACTTTCTAAAATATAAACATGTGTGAAGGTGATCTACATGAAATTGCCAAATCATTAATGGGGGAGGCAGAGTCCTAACTGGTCGTCTCTTGTCACCAAATGAAGCTTTCAGTACCAGCACTGGGGTACAATGAATTGAATTGTTAACCAAAGGAGCCTCATTGGAATCCTCAAACAATTCAGGCTATTACCAAGATTATAGGTTGCTTTCCACAAACTGACAGCAAGGCGCCATTACTGAAGATAACACTTATACAACCCATTAAGCATGGAGTTGGTACCTACATAGAGCTTTCACCACTATGTTCCACCATCTTAGGAACAGGAAGCTATTCTGGATGCTAACAAAAGGGAAACGTAGACACCAGACCGACAACAAATTCTTTATCTACAATGATGTACTACCTGCAAGATATGTCAGGGCAATGGTGTCCCAAAGTGTGTAAGAGTAAACAACTAATAAAACATTAAGTAAGGCCCACTCAACGAGATGGAACCTATAATCAACACTGCTTGGGTGACCAAGAACTTGAAACTAGATAGTTCAGGGAGCTAGGGAAAAACCAAATAATACTGGTCTAAAAAAGGGGGTGGGATTAGTGATAAAATCATTCCTAACGACATTCTGTTGTATTTATAGATCATCAGAGAAGCTTCCTCTTGCAGCAGATGGGGACAAATACAGAGACCCACATTACACATAAAGTGAGAGACCTTGGAACACTCAGCCCTAAATGGGTTGCTTCTTTCTTTAGTCAAACCCTTAAACCAGTCCCAGGTCGTCGTCCTTCTCCTTCTCCTTCTCCTTCCTCCTCCTCCTTTTTAAAATTGAGAACACTGACAACATTTCATTGTTTAATGTTGTAAAGCTTGAGCCTGACTACCACTGGATAATTAATTCCTTGGAAAGTAACAAAGCTAGAGCTGAATCCACACCCAATGGTAAAAGACTAGAATTTTCTCCTAAGATAGATATATAAACAAAGATGCCCATTTTTATCACTTGTATTTAATATTTTACTGGGGTTTTAAACTAAGGCATTTGGTAAGAAAAAGAAACAAAAGGTATCCAGAGAAGAAAACAAAATATCTCTATTAATGAATGATATGACCTTATATACAAACAACTCATCCCAAGGAACACGCTATTAGAACTACTTATTTCACCAAGGTTACAGGCTATAAGACTAACACATAATAATCATTGCTTTCCTATACATTTGCACTAAATAACCCCCCAAAAATTAAACCAAGACAATAATTCATTCACAACAGCATCAACAAGAATAGGAAATTAGAGAAGTATAAAACTTATACTCTGAAAAGCACAAAACATGGATGCAATTACAGAAGATTTAAATACACAAGAAAACATCCCACACCCACGATCAGACCACTTAAATTACAGATTCAGACAATTCCTATCAAAACTCCTTTGTAGAAGCAAAAAAACTGATAGCAAAACTTACACAGAATTGAAAGGTACCCAGAATAGCCCACACAATCCTGCAATAGAAGAATAAGTAGGGCTAACACTGCACAACATGAAAACTTCTCTCAAAGCAATTATAATCAAGACGGTGTTGTGTTGGCACAAGGACATGATCAGTGGAATAGACCTGCTGGGGTGTGGGCGAGTTTAGTCTGCTTCTACTGCTGGCCTAAAACACACGAAAAAGTAATGTGGGGAGGAAAGGGTTGATTTAGTCCCATGTCACACTCACAGCCCAAGGCAGGAACTAAAGCAAAGCAGGAACCTAGCGACAAGAGGTGAATCAGAGACCACAGAGGAGCACTGCTTACTGGCACGCTCAGCTTGTTTCCTGACAGCACCCAGAACCTCCTGTATAGGGGGGGCAGGGATCTGGTCCTCCCTGCAGAGACAGCATTTTCTCAATTGAGATGCTTTTTCTCACACGACTTTAACGTAACAAGGTGACAAAAACAAACAAACAAACAAAGCAATCTAAGCAGGAAAGGGCTTTTCTTCTTCACCGTGGTCTAAAGTTTACCGTGATGATGACTGCAGGTATCTGCTACCCTGTCACGCAGCACTGAAACACATATTTTAACTCAATAAATATGAACACCTTATCTCAACAAGGTGTGTTTAAAGAAATCTTGTAGACTCAGTGGTGCTGGGTGGACAGATGTTAGCTGAATGAAGAACAGAAGAGAAGAAAAAGCACTTGGGATTTAATAAAGACACTGTATGTCCTCTGTATAGATTAGGACTGAATAAACTTTTTCTGTAGTTTTTATACTAAAGGAGCCTTGCAGGCTTTGAGAGCAACTATATACCCATGACTCTTTTTCACATTAAACACTGCCAAATTTCTGTCCTATATTTATACAATTGATTTGGGAACCTAAAAGAACATTTTTGTTGATTTAAGTGTAATCTCTTCTAACTCATCAATCTGTCTAGTTGATCATTTTCACTGATAGACAAGCTTGCTCAAAATTACAAGTGTCTCCCACATTTTTTCCTGAAATGTCACAATTCTCTCTTGCGGCTTATTCCATTTCTTCCTTTTCCCCACAAGTCTCAAAAAAGTTGTCTAAGTGTTTTCACTTCTAAATCAATGCCAACGGAAACGGTCTTTAAGGTCACAAATCTTTCCTCCCTCTCTCCATTCCCTTTCCCTCTCCTTCATCTTTTTTATTTCTTTGAAACCTGTAGTCCTGGTTATCCTAGAACTCGCTCTATAGACCAGGCTGGCCTGAAACTCAAAGATCTGCTGCCTCTGTCTTCCAAGTGCTGGGAGTAAAGGTGTGCCACCACCACCTGGCACAGATTCTTCTAACATTAAAAACAAGACCTGTGTGCCTACTTTCCCATCTTCAGCTTAATGGTCTTCACAGGAGCACTCAGCTTCTATGATACTATTTTCTCCCTCCATCTCCTTTGCTGATTTTTCCTTTTCTAATTTATAAATATTTGAGTCCCTTACACCTGGACACCCCATCTCTCTCTCCCCTCTATCTCGACACATATTTTCACTTTCTATAACTCTTTACTTGGTACTATTTTTGTAGTGCTGGGGACTGAATCTAGGGATTTTGTTCATGCTAAGGAAGTTCTCCACCACTGAGATGTATTTCAAACGCACTAAAACAAAACAAACAAACAAAGAAGAAAGAGCAGCCTTCTGTGATAGTCAGCCTGGCCTTGAACTTGCTCTGTTGGTTAAAGGGCTCAGCTCTGGGATAGCTGTAGCTACAAGTCTGTGCCAGCAAGCCTGACCTCTACGACATAAGACCAAGGGCCGACTCCTCTTCTGGACTCTTGATTCGCCCATCTTTCTACTCACCAATTCTACCCGGATTATCTCCTGACTACATCACCAAACACTTTCTTCTCCAATCCTGTCTAAAATCTACCTGCCCTCTCTAAGTTGTCTTTCTTTCAATGAATTGCTCTACTAGTTTAAGTCTTGGATTCAGAACTCAGTGAGAAGTGGTTTATTTCCAGCATCAACTGAGAATAACTACTGACTATCTCAAATTCATTTGCGTTCTCCATCCTGAAGTAGGTCTGGCTGTGAAACAACTATCAGCTGATTCATCTGCTTGTCAGGAGGAAACTTCTTTATCTTCTGCTTTTGGTAATGATGGAACAGCTTGTTTCACACTAAAAATAACCAAATTAAGGACAAAAATGGTTCTCCCCAATAAAATCAAAGCAACAAACTCCTTCCTGTTTCTTAGGATTATAAAGAGCTTACCAGGGAACAAGACTGTAAGTGGAGTGGCATGAGGAAGCTGAAGATATTACGATGCTATTTTGACATTTATTGCTCCCACTTCCACAGTTTTCTTGCTGTGGAAACGAAGCTAAAATACAGGCAAATGGCCCAGAAAGGATGCACAAGGGCCGGACTAATCCCTATCCATGAGCTAGAAAGACAAAAACAACTGCAGTGTTAAGGGGGATAGGGTTTGCAACAGAAATCTCAATACTTAAGTTTTCTCTCCAAATGTGATCCACTTTCAGACTTGAACAGAGCAGAAGAGAAAGGTTTTAGATAGAAACAGGGAGAGAGATAGTTTCTAAACATCTCAGATGACTAGGGGAACAACCGTGATACAGGTCAGATCCAGTTCTAAGAACACTCTTGGACCTGGGTTGGGGATTCTATAGAGAGGGTCTCAGACATCAGTTGGCACTAGACTTTCTAGAGGACTTGATAAAACACAGCTTGCTGACCCTTCCCAGTTACTTATTCTGTAGCTAGTGCCCAGACATCTTGGGAAATACTCTACAATGAAATACATCGGTACTTGGCCCATCTGGAACTCTCAGTGAAGTAGATTTTCCAAATGACCATTTAATAGTGTTACAAAATCATACTTGGGTATAAAAATCAACTCAAAGTTCATGATAGACCCATACATTTTATGTAATGAACTTCTAAAATTGATTAGTGTGGTTTTAGATTCCAAATTCAACTAATCTTAAGAAACCACCACTGCTGAATTCTGTTTCATCAGTAACGAAGAGTCAAGCATCTTGAAAACAACCCAACTCTCCTTTCCCAACTACCTATTTGTGTATTTTCTTTATCTACTTAAACAAAACTCCTTATCATAAAGGAATGAATACAGAGGCTGGCATGAGAATATATATATAGTTTTTACTAAGCCAGAGTAGAGATAAAAATGTAAAACAATTACATTTTAACACTATGATTGTGAAAAAAAACTATGAAAACACATACATTATAAGGATTATAGTACTTCTATAACACACATTTTAAGCATGCTTTCGCCTTAAACTATCTCTCCCTTTACTTTGTCTTCCTTCATGTATTTTTGTTTTGCTTTGTTCTGTTTTTGTTTTGTTTTGTTTGAGGCAGGGTCTCTCTGTATAGCCCTGGCTGCCCTGGCATTTGTCTGCAGACCAGGCTAGCCTCAAACCCACAGAGGTCTGCCCGTGTCTGCCTCCTGAACACTGGCATTAAACATATGCACCCAGTTTTGAAGGACACATTTTTTTTCTCCCCAGATCATCTGAGAAGGAGAAACCAAAACTGAAAGACAGACCCACTTTAACAGAAGCAAAATCATAACAAAAAACATTAGGAATGTGACACAACCACCATGCCTAGCCCCCAACTAATCAATTCCCTATAAAGGACTCGAAACTAAAGAGATGGTGGAAATGCCCAAAGAAAAAAAACTAAAATCTTACTTTTTAAAAGAATTAACAATCATATAGAAGAACAAACAGAAAAACAAATGAAGGAAATTTATCCAAGACCTAGACGTGAAAGTCCAAAATATAGAGGAAAAACTGAGCAGAGATTGAAACAAGAAAAAGGAGAAAAACAGAAACATTTGAAATGAATGAGATGACTGTTAGACCTCAAAGAATCCTGGTACAAACAGCGCGCGATACACACACACACACACACACACACACACACACACACACACACACACACACACACAAACATATTACTTGTTTTCTTTTTGGTTTTTCAGACATAGTTTCCCTGTGTAGCCCTGGTTGTCCTGGAACTCGCTCTTAGACCAGGATTGCCTCAAACACAGAGATCCACCTGCCTCTGGCTCCTGACTGCACAGGGCACAATGCCTATTTTGAGGTTCCTAATATAGGTGCCTATTTAACATATCAAAGTAGACTCTGGCTGCCAGCTCTGTCATCAGGCCAATACCTGTTACAGACTATTGGCTTCTGTCAGCACTTCTCACCCTTACCCCTATCCAGACCTTGAGAATTTATGGTATAGAAGAACAGAGGTAAAATCAAATGTAATAGACAGACTACTTAATGAAATTATAGCAGAAAAAAACTCTTCATACTTTAAGGAAAAAAGCAGACATCCAAACACAAGAGGCCTAAAGAGCTCTCAACAGACATGAGAAACTCCATGACACATCAGAGTCAGTATGTCAAAAATACGATGCAAAGAAAAAAAAAAACATCCTAAAAGCAGCATGAGAAGGATATTGACTCACATGCAAAGGTGGAAATATCAGAATCACCACAGATTATCCATCTACAACAATAAAAGCCAGAAGCCTGGAATAAAATGTCAAACTTGGAGATTAAACAACTGGAGACCAAGAGTACTATAACCCCAAAAAGTATCTTTCAAAAATTGATGGAACAATAAGGATATCTTTTTTTTTTTTTTTTTTTGGTTTTTACGAGACAGGGTTTCTCTGTATTGTTTTGGAGGCTATCGGTCCAACCCGGCCTCGAACTCACAGAGATCCGCCTGCCTCTGCCTCCCGAGTGCTGGGATTAAAGGCATGTGCCACCACTGCCGGGCACAATAAGGATATCTTAAGACAAATATAAATTAAGTCAGTTCATGACAACAGAACCAGCACTGAAAAAAATTCTTAGTGGAATACTTTACAGGGAGGAAGAAGAAAGAGCGCCCCCTTCAAGAAAATACATGAAGGCTTACACTCCATGAAAGTAACTGAAGAACATAGTAGACCTGGGAAAGAAACTGCCATGTACAACACAGCAATGCAGCAAACCCTTGGAACTAATGGGAAAGGAAAAAGAAATACCAATAGTCTAGCAAAACAAAATATCACCTAGCAAACTGACAGGAAAGACCAAACCCCTTTCTGTAATAATTTTAAATGTGAATGACCTCAATCACATTAAAAAGATATAGACAAATGGACCAGATTGAAAAACAAGGACCAAACATATGCTGTCTCTAAGAAACACACTTTGCCGGCAGAAATACCCAAAACTCAACAGCAAAGGATAAACAAGCTTCCACCAACTGAAAATCAAATGAAGCAGGCATAGCTATCTTTATATCAGATAAAGTAAACTAATCAGAAGCAATAAAGGGGATATTACATGTTTAAAGAGGGAATCATTCATCCAGATATAATTGTAAACATTTATGGACCAAATATTGGAGCCTCTATTTCATAAGACAAACACTAAAAGACATAAAAGACCACATACATCCTCACACAGTATTAGAAAACCTCACTCTCATATTTAAATAGGCCTCCCAAATATAAAAAGAAACAAAAACAAAAACAAAGACACTTCAAAGTCAAATATACCATGGATCAACTGGACTATAGAGTTGGTTGGTGGTGGTGCACACCTTTAATCCCAGCACTGGGGAGGCAGAAGCAGGTGGATCTCAGTGAGTTCAAGGACAGCTTGGTCTATGAAGTGAGTTCCAGGACAGCTAAGACTGTTACACAGAGAAACTCTGTCTGGAAAGTAAAAAAAAAGGGAGGGGGGGGGGATGGGGTGGGCAGGGAACTATAGAAGCCAAACAATACTTAAAAAAAAATGAACAGTTGATCATTCAAGAAGCTAGAGACATTTAAAAATCCCTAGAGACAAGTGAGAACACAACCTATCAGAACCTCTGCAATACAGCCAGGGCAGCTGAGGCAAGGCTAAAGCTGTAAGTGCTTACATTAGAAAATCTGAGATGTGAGTTCACATGTATAAGTACCCTAAAAAAATGAATTTTAACGTCCTGAGATCTCAGATAAACAACCCAGTTATGAACCTCAACAGACAACCAACCCCAAGCCCACTAGATGGCAAGGAGTAATAGTAGAAAAGACATCATGGAAACAAAGACAGGAAGGACAATGTGCTAAACCAACCAAGAGTTGGTTATTTAAGAAAGCAAATGACTGACAAATCCTTAGGTAATCTGATGAAAAGAGAAGTGTAAGTAACAGATTAGAGGTGTGTGTGTGTGTGTTATGTATATGACATAACATACATAAATATCACACATGCACGTTTTTAATTTCTAACATACAGGAAAACATTAAGAAACACCATCTAGACAGCCTGTAAGAAATCCCTGCTGTCAGGCTGGAGATGTGCCTCAACTGGTGAAGTGTTTTCTAGCATACAGAAGACCTAGTGTGGATCCCCAGCATCTGAGTAACCAGGTAGGGCAGGAGGGTCAAAGTACAAGGTCATCCTCCTCTCCAGTACACAAGTTTGGAGCCACAGGAGGCTGGGCTATAGGTAATACTGCTTTCAAAAGAAAAGAGAAAGGAAAGCCGGCAGCCTACAATTTTCAAATCTGCCTCAGCTCTCTGTTTTCCCTATTGGAGGTTCATTAGGCATTCCACCAAACTACTGACTTTATATCAAATAACCCCTTGCTTCAGCAGTTAAAAAAGTTGACAAACTAAGACATTAGCCTTAAACCATCAGATCAAAGACCCGAGATACATTTTACTGTATTAATCTTCTAGCTCACTAAATTTACTTTTTATTGAAACACACCTGAACGCTCATTTCAAACTAGTTACACAAACATTATTTTCAGCCATTTCCCACATTCATTTTCAGGAGTTATTTTCTTTTCATAGCCTGAGAAGGAAGTGTGTAAGACGTTATAGCTTGTACTTCTGTTTTTTCCCAAATGTGACTTACTTCATTTTCTTATTAATGTGATAAAATACTCAGACAAAAGAAACTCAAGGGAAAAAAGGGTTATCCTCACAGCTCAAGGTCTGTCATGGCAGAGAGGTCAAGGCAGAAGGATGTAGAAGTAACTGGTCACACAGGACGCACAGCCAGAAGACGACATCAATGACAGCACTCAACCACAGTTCTATTCTTTATCTTATACAACCCAAAAGTCTTTGCTCTGGAAATGGTGTTATCCACAGCGAGTGGTCTTGCCACCTCAGTGAATATAATCAAGATCACACCCACTGGCATGGCTATAGGTCTGTCCCCCTTTGACAATTAACGCCAACCATAACAGCTGCTACATGGACAGGATTTAGGAAGTTCATGAGCTTAAGAAACTCCAGATGTTTCAAACTGAACAAATGAACAATTCTATGGGTGTGGGGGGGAATAGCCCGCAGCACCAATACACCTTTAAAGGGTACAAATCTGAAAAAACCTGAGGGATCTTTCTTAAACGTGTGGTCTGAAGAGAAATACAGATAGGTATAAAATGTTCCATAAACCAAAAGGACTTTAGAGTAAATCCCTTTGTTTTATGCATGTGAAAACTAAAGCCTGTAGAAAGTAAGGAACCGTTATGGCTCCGATGCTAGCAGACAATACTAGCTTCCTGTCTGCATGGCTCATCCTTTCTTACTCAGTTGCTCATACAAAACCAGAAGAGAAGGTACTGGTAAGCATACTGTCATCAAAGGTCTGAGGGAAAGCAAGTCATTCATTTGGGTGCTACTATGTCCCTAACATATACAAACATTTTAATTTTCATGTAAAGCAACATACTCTCTTGGATTCATTATTTAGAGCTTGCTTCCCTTATGGTAGAAATGACCAACAACTTGTCACTCATCTGACAGAAAGGAGTGCTTAATACTATCTCAATCAATTAAAGCCACGAGCACACATTGATCCAGAGGGGGCACAGGACATTTGGGAGAAAAAGAACTCCAAGGGGGCACTTAAACACACTTCTTGCTCAGTCAATTGCTCTGAAAGCACACAATAAAGAGCAAATTAGTTGAATGGATCTTTCAGTAACTGCTGAAGCTTTAAAATTTTAAGCAAAACCTCTTTTCCAAGTTTATTCTCTTGTTTATTCACATTAAAGAACAGCAAGTACAAGACCAACGACGACAATGTTCAGTGAAAAGAACTTTTATAGTAAGTAATTAAGTTGAGAAAGCTGAAAAAGAATGCTTTATTTTGGTGTCAAAATGAATAGGAATCCAAAATTTGTTTTTAATTTTTTCCAAAATAATTACAAAACTGAAAAGTCTATAAATAAGGATCTGAGAAAGCCTTCACTTTCCTACCCCCCTTTGACTTCTGAAGTATAGTGCAACTTTCTACCATCTGTTATTTTAAAAGAGAAACAGTAATGAACATATGGGGCTTTCTCTATCAAGCAGCTGTAGTGTAGTTAAAGTTATAATAATTGTCTTTCTGTAAGATAAATTTACATTAAAAACCTGGCCAGTGAGAAATAAATAGCTCAGCCGCAGAGCCTTCTGAAACAAAAATTTAAAATTCATAACCATCTATGACAAATTACAGAGATGTAGAGGAAATCCCTAAATCTTATATTTTTATCTGCAAGATTTAGTAGATATAATAGATGATGCACAAATTAGTTTATTCCACTCCACAGCCCCATAGCTCGGGTTTTCTGTCTTCATCAAAATATGGGAACATAAGTGAGTTCAGATAGTCATCCCTAAAGGCAGCAACAAAGTTCTTCAAAGTTAACAGTTCAAATCCACTATTTCCATTGAGTCACTCAACTCTGAACCACAAGCCCACTTGTTTATGAGGAAAATCTCAACATGTGACACATAACTCCCTGTCAGCTAGGCATTACTTACATGAGTTTGAGTAAACTAAATGAAAGAAACTCACAGTACATCTGACCATGAAAATGGAGTCACTACCTACCTTTGTCTGGATGGTTCAAAATCATAATCCTCTTGTGTGCTGTTCTGATCTTGGCCTTGCCAGCAGATGGGCTGTAAAAAAATTAACAAATAGTGTAAAATGCAGATTATAAATTAATGACTTATATGGGTTTCAAGAAATTAAAAACTAATGAGAATTTCACCATCTTGTGGACAAGTACAAAATTACAAGCTTTATGCTTAATTCTACTATTAAAATAAATCATGGTGACTCAATACTGTATTGTATTTTCCTTCAGCACTTTGTAATATTTATCCTCATTCTCAGTTTTTAAAAGTAAATAAACAAGCAGGTTGGATATTGAGCTCTATCATAGAATCCTTACCTAGCAACCATGAGACCCTAGGTTTAGCGCCCAGCACCAAAAATAACATACCACCACCACAACCCACAGCACCCCCACATACACAGGCCAGGAGAGCCACGTATGCATACTACAAGGTCTGAAAGCTAATGCTTCTAACGTGGAGGTGACATATGCCATCGAGGTATCTGAGTTTCAGAACTAGCCTGTTAGTTTCTGCGATCAGTCTTGCTATGGAGTACTGGGTGCCGTTGGTCAAGGCCTGAATCTCTGTGCTCACTTTCCGCACTGCAGGGTGACCACATGCCCACAGAGTCAGGATGCTGCCAAGTGCTAGCCCGGCATGACATGTGTGTTCCAGAACAGCTGCCTTCTGTTAGTGCCTCAACAAGCAATCTCAAAATTCCATACAGTTCAGAGTGGGTCTAGCTGTGTAAGAAACTCATGGGAAAGTTTGGCAGTAGAGCCTACAATGTGAGTGAACATTAAAGAAGACAGTTAAACATCAAATTACTATGACAAACTGACTTATTCAGAATTGCAAGTGTTTAGTTCATTTTCTGAGTACCAACAGTAGAAGCTCCTGTTCCTAACTGCTATGATATTTAGTGACTTAACTTTACCAGGCTTCAAATGCGTAAATTTACAGCCAGCTTACAGTATGAGGGTAGCTGTGAAGCTCAAAGGAATCAAACTGGATGAACGTGTTAGAAGGAAGCACACAATTTTAATTAGTCACATCTAAGTTCAAAAACCCTCATTCTACTGCTATTCAGCTATGTGTGTCTTGCTCATTTCAACTCTCTTGAGTTATCATTTTCTCATATGTAGCATGCATACAGTAAAGCCTATCTCCAAGGATTAAAGAGTAAAGGAAGGATACTTATAAAAATACAATGTAGTAGAAGCCTTATCCTGAGAACGAACTAAATGCAACTTTGAGAGTCCACAGAGGTTGGTTGCTCCTTCTGAAGGGCCCAGAAAGCTGCTTAAGATCCTCCTTCTCTTTGAACAACACAGCCCCTTGCTACCAGGTGTCTATCCTTGATTCTGTTAGTGTTCCAATTTCTACCACTGACCTCTTCCAGGTAAACAGCATATTACCACACATGTTAATACATCCCATTAAGGGCCTGGAATAGTGACACGCGCCTATACTTCCAGCATTCAGAAGGCTGAGACAAAAAGATCTTGAACTCAAAAGGCCATGTAACAAGACTGTCTCAGAAGACAAGTTACCCTGTGAAAAAAGAACTATTACAGGCTAAATGAACATATAAACCATTCTTCCATAAATAAAACAAACAAGTTCCTTTATGCAAGGACCCAAGAATACTTCTTTTGTTTGTTTGCAGAATTCTTATGGGGGATATTTTTAAACTTAACTTTTAGGTAACTCTCAAATAGATACTGTTTCATTTCAAAGACTATTGAGCTCCAAGAAAGGAAAACAACAAGCAGATATTCACTAGAGCTAAGGACATTTACTTTAAATCACATCACTCTGAAAACCAGAAATTCCATTTCCTGTGCTGGTTACTCTGATCCTTCCTGTTGGAGGTGCTCTCCAGCACCTCTACACTACTTATGTAGTCTCGTTCTGGATACTTGCCCTACATACAAATGACTTACAGGCACAGTCTACAACCTGCATTTTAGGACTGAACATGCAACAAGTGTTTGATGGATTTTATAGTATTGCCCCAAAAAACAATAACAACAAAACCAAAAACCCCAAACCCAGAACAATAACCACAAAAAGTAAACCCCTTGGAAGAACGAAGGCTCTAGACTAGTAAACACTGACATTATAAAAGACTACTATAAAAATTAGAAACCTATAAAAAGAGCTTCACAAAGTCCCTAAATAATAGATATCAACTTAGAAAAACACAAATTTCTGTTGCATGTATTTGAAGAAACATGGAGTGTTGGCTCATATTCTGGATATGAAGTTTTAATTGAACACATGAAACAAAGTCTCAAAGTCACTTCAGTTACAATATCCTTGAAAATCAATCACATTGACTATGTTTAAAAAAGTGACTTTGTTCTACACAAAACCTGAAGTATTGTGAACATTGAGGTCTGCCACCCATCAAACTAGATTAAAGTGAAAACAGCTGGAAGAAAAGTTCACGTACACAAATGTGGCAATTTCAAACCACTGCCTTATCTTAGTGGTGAGCTTTGAAGATGGGGGGGGGGGACTCTCATTTACATGGAGTTTATTCCCTTTTTGGTTTTACTACATTAAAACTCTAAATCCTTGCTGCATTTTGTTTGCTGCCCAGACTACAAATTTCAAAGTTTCCCTGGAATTTGTCTGACTGGCAGGAGAGGGGAGGTGGGGTGGATGGGACAAGTGAGGTATGTGGGACTGAGTGGCATTCTTGAGCCTGCAGTAAACAGAGCCAATAAGTTTAGGAAAAATAATGCTACCTGAGTAATAAATACTAAACAAGGAAATAGTTACCTAACTGACATGGTCACTTTGCCTAATGTTGTCCACTACTTTCTATGATGAGGAAAACTCCCTTCTCTTAGATTTATACAAAACACTGAGCTAAAATAAGCTCCAGTCTCTAAAAAAAATTATTATTGTATTTATTTAATAGTATCTGTGCATCCTTCCCCCCACTGTGTGTGTGTGTGTGTGTGTGTGTGTGTGTGTGTGTGTGTGTGTGTACCACAGTATGCATGTAGAGGTTAGGGAACAACTTTTGGGAGTAAGTTCATAAGTTCATGAAATCCAGGCCCTGTTTGGACTGCACTATACCAACGTTATTTGGCTTGGTGGTAGACACCTTTACTGGTTAAACGACTTAGATAGCCCACCAACTTTTTATTTATCTTTCTTAAAAAGGTCATTAAAAAGGTTTGAGCTTAAAGATTTTATTTATCTATAACATTTTTGTCACTACAGCACTTCTGCTTAATCACACTGATTAAGTCACCAGGAAACTGCAGTAGATGATATACTATAACCAACTCTCTGTGTGCCGTAGATTAGATGATATACTATAACCAACTTTCTGTATAGGGTAGATGTTATACTTCAACCAGCTATCTGTGTGCAGTAGATTAGATGATATACTATAACCAACTCTCTGTGTGCAGTAGATGCTATACTATAACCAACTCTCTGTGTGCAGTAGATGCTATACTATAACCAACTCTCTGTGTGCAGTAAATGCTATACTATAACCAACTCTCTGTGTGCCGTAGATTAGATGATATACTATAACCAACTTTCTGTATAGGGTAGATGTTATACTTCAACCAGCTATCCGTGTGCAGTAGATGAAATACTGTAACCAAGTCTGTGTGCAGTAGATCAGATGATATACTATAACCAACTCTCTGTGTGCAGTAGATGCTATACTATAACCAACACTCTGTGTGCAGTAGATGATACACTATAACCAACTCTCTGTGTGCAGTAGATGATACACTATAACCAACTCCCTGTGTGCAGTAGATGCTATACTATAACCAACTCTCTGTGTGCAGTAGATGATACACTATAACCAATTCTCTGTGTACAGTAGATGATATACTATAACCAACTCTCTGTGTGCAGTAGATGATACACTATAACCAACTCTCTGTGTGCAGTAGATTAGATGATATACTACAACCAACTCTCTGTGTGCAGTAGATGCTATACTATAACCAACACTCTGTGTGCAGTAGATGATATACTTTAACCAACTCTGTGTACAGAGGACAACTCTAACCCTGGAATTTGCAATGTGGAAGATCATGAGTTCAAGGCCAGCCTAGGTTACATTGTTTGTAAAAAATCTAACAGCTAGGGGCATAGTTTAGTGGTAGAATGCCTACCAAGCATATTCAGGACCTCAGGTTTAATTCTCAGCAATACAAAAACCAAAACCAATCAAACAACAATAACAACAACATTGATGACAAACCCTTGAGAATATGCTCTAAGGAACAATAAAAGAAACAAATGAATACAGATTCTAGTAAATCTATGATAGAGGAAAAGTCCTGGAATTAATGCTAATGATAACCACACAATTTCATTAGCTCTTTTCTTATATGTCTAATATTAAACAGTCAATGAACAGTAAAATGGAATAAGTAAAATAATATATGGTCTATATCAACTGCAGAAGTAAAAAAGAATTGTGAAATAAAATATGTATTATAATTAAAGATATTCATCAAATTTCAAAACTGGTCCAGAAAGAAATCAGTATCACAGTGGAGGATCTTATAATGAACGGACTTGGAACCTAGGAATCCTTGTTTAAGATCAAAGAGCATACATAACTTCAATTAATTCAGACTTCAACTTTTAAAAGGCAAAATGTGCTATGTCCTCTTCTGGATTTTATTTTAAATTTTAAATATAAGCACAAACTTGTTGTAATCATCCCCTCCCCCAATTTTTAAGACAATCTTGGCCAAACAACAAAAAATACTTATGCAGCACTTACCTTACACCTAAAATAAGACTAGCTTCTCGCCTACTCATTTTTTGTTCAAATCCTCCTTTATAGTAGGATGAAAGGCTCTGCATGAGAAAGAAAGAGCAAGAAATAATTAGTTCCATGCACAAGGTAGCATGACCTCAATCCCCTCACACCGCTACAGTAAGAACAGCACATTTTATTAGAAATCAACTTGAAATTGCAGGGGAATGCACTACACAATGATCCTTTCATGAAACTCTAACCAAGATAAATGTAAAGAAGCACTAACAATGTTTTCAACTTCACAATGCATGACTTTTTCTCTACTGAGATAGAACTGAAGGACAGAGATCAGCACAATGGCAGTGTTTTCCCTGAGCACCCAAGTGCTTTGCTCACTGGATAGCCTTGACCAAGTCACTTATATTGATGTGGCAGGTATCTGTTTGCCTTCTATCCTGGCTGAGACAGAAAGAAGAGCATGCAATGTACAGACAGGGAGGCCAAGAGAGGCTGGGAAACAGAGTGAAATAAACGGTCATGGTGGTTAGAGAGTATGAACTAGGGAGCTGGAGTCTTAAAAAGCAATGGGAACTGACTGTGGAAGGCCTGGCTAGAGATTTTTATCCTAATGGGAATGAGGAATGAGAGTACCATCACTGGGCTTTGTTCTGGAAGGACTAGTTTGAGTTTGAAGAGCAGAAAAGAACAAGAGTGGTTAAAGACATGACTGTAAGCTACCAAGGCACTGGGGCATAAGTGAAGCCAGGAGCTGAGGATGTGGTGAAAACGGTCAGAGATTTTTCATGTATTTTGAGAGCTTGGTGGGCTAGTATTGGATGTGACAAACAATGGAATTGCAAATGATGCAGAAGACAAGTTTTGCACTGTCCAGATCCCTCTTTAGGATTGAAGGATTCACATACAGGGCTGCGCTCGCTGAGCAGCTATAGTTCTGACCACCTAAGACCAAAGTCAAAGTCATGCCCTCTTCCTGGAGCAGCCCGTACCAGAAATGACTGGTTGAGGTGATATAAGCACCGCTGTTCTCCAAGCTCAGTTCTTGGATTACACTATACCCACTTCCCAGTGCACTCTTCTAGCCTCAATGAACCACGGTAGTGAGGCCTGGTAGCTCTGAGTTCAGGCCTTTCTTGAGACTGCACTACAACCTAACATGCTCCTCCACCCCTGTCTTGCTTCAAAGGATGCTGAGCCAAAGATTGTTCCCTAAACTTACAGATCTCCAATCTGCTTTTAAGAGAAGCCAAACCATGCAAATGGCTTTAAGATTTTTGACCTAGAACTGCTGAACTGCTGTTTAATGGCTAAAGGAAGGAGCAGTTGTCAGTTGTGGGAAATAGACACGATGAGGATGGTTTTCAATATATTAACCTTGAAGCTTCTATCAAATTTCTAAGTGGAAAAGCAGTTCAATCTAGAGAAGGCCCTGACAGTGCTCAGTGGGGACTGTGCTTCGTGAAAATAAACTGAGCAAGACTGCCTAAGGAGAGCAAATACAGAGAGGGAGCCTGAGTCTGCAGCAAGGTCTGAAATGGAGGAGGGATTAGTAAAGAGCTCTAGAAGACCACACTATGACATAGGAAGAAAACTGGAAGTGAAAATGAGGAAATGAAAAATGGTTTCAAATGTTTCTGATGGGCAAAAGAAAATGTGATCTGAGAACTGACCCCGGGAATTAGCAAAGAGAAAGTTAAAGGAGAAGCAGGACTGGAAGTTCCAGGCCAGCCAGTCTGGGCTGAATAAAGAACTGCCTCAAACATCAGTAGCAAATGAAGTGAACTGAATCATCTGGGTACGGTGGTACATTGCTGTGATCAAAACATTTGGAAGGGGGAGACAGGAGAAGCACACAAATCACAGCTCCCTCGGGCTACATAACAACATCCTGTCTCAAAAGAGGGAAAACTAGAAATCAAAAAGAGAAAGCAAAAAGTCAGGAGACGGCAAGGAGAAGCAATTATTTTCAGGAGCTCTACACAGCTGTATGAACTCAGCGTTTAGAGGGAAACATGGGCATCTATGATTGAACACACATGCAATTCTAGGAAGAATCCTTCGTTTTCATATTGAATAATAAGTAACTATAGTCACTGACTATAGTACTTATCAGGAATTGTATCCAGATCCAATTGTATTGAAATGCTTAGATGTACACATCTGTTACATAAAAGGGCAAGATAATATCTGCAAATAAGCTGCCCCTGCCCTCATCTTCCTGGTATAGGCCAAATCATGTAGATCACTAAAACAATGTTAATACCATGCAAATAATGGCTACACTGTATTTAAGGAATGAAGGCAAGAGAAAGAAGTGTACCTGCTGAGTGCAGATGCAATATCCCCCTCCATGCTGGTTATTTGTTGTAACCGCCATAAGTAAGACATGTTAAGGGCTGCCATTTACCACAGACACTGATCCACTAATCTAACAGGGCCATGAGGAGTAGCATGCCTTATTCTAAGTGTCATGTCATTTCCAACCTAGCAGACCGAAATCTTTCCAAGATGCAAACCTTATCCCCAAATGAAAGCTGGTTACTTGAGTTGATTATGACAATCATTTCTACAGCAGTACGTTTGTTCTTATTTTGGTCTTAATTCATGTTTAAGGCCAACAAACTTTTTCTTTACAGAGAAAGATATTTATGAGTTTTCATCTACCTTTGAGAGCTCTAAGACTTTAAGTCAGCATAAAATAAACTGATGCTCCCCAAACTGTCACTCCCTCTACAAACACAAGTCACTAACCTTAAAAGCAAACACTAGCATCTGTGCTATTTTTATTTCTTACTATGTGGAAATGGGGCCGCAGAAAAGTCTACTCAGAATTTAGCATCTGCAAGAACTTCATGTCCTGCAACACTGCCTTTATTATAAGTAAGTAAACCTTTGCATAAAAAGTCATCACACCTTTCTAAAAGAACACCATTTTGCACATAGAAACTTAACACATGGGTCAACGCAGAGAAAAACAGACAGGAGAAAATAGAAGCTTGTAT
The DNA here is from genome assembly GCF_017639785.1 of Mesocricetus auratus. Classification (NCBI taxonomy): domain Eukaryota; kingdom Metazoa; phylum Chordata; class Mammalia; order Rodentia; family Cricetidae; genus Mesocricetus; species Mesocricetus auratus. The sequence goes on along the minus strand of NW_024429180.1, from coordinate 43,654,074 downwards.
TGCTCAACTACTAAAATATAGGCAAATTTCTTCAGAGAAAATCCTGTCTTCTAAAACCACGAAATTTAGGTTTTCATATTAGACAATTTTTATTGAAATATTAGTACAATATACTTATCTATTATCTTTAAATTACTATTTATATTATGAGCAGGCACAAAACTGTAATTTGGTATCTTTCTCCTCTAATACTAAATAACTGAAAGGATAGCTCAGGCTTGATAAAATATATCAACACTGAACTGTTTGGAATATAAAAAGATAAGATACTGTATACTGCAGTCCATTCTCTGAAAACACTGGGATCAAAAAAAAGTCTAAATCCATAAACATGATTGTGGTAGTTTGAAAGAAAATGTCCTCCATTAAGAGGTGTGGTCTTCCTGGAGGAAGTATGTCATTGTACAGGCAGGTATCATATATGCTCAAGGCGCATCCAGTGAGATAGACCACTTCCTGCTGCCTGCAATATGTAGGACTCTCAGCTACTTCTCCAGTACAATGTCTGCCTGCATACTGCCATGTCCCACCATATAATAATGGACTGAACCTCTGAACTGTAAGCATGCCACCACAATTAAATATTTTCCTTTCTAAGAGTGGCTGGGATCCACAAACACACAACTAAGATAGAGAACTACAGACCAATCTCCCTAGTGAACAGTGATGCAAAAATACTCAATAAAATACTGGCAAATCGAATCCAAGAACATAAAAGAAAAATCATTCACCATGACCAATTAGGCTTCATTCCAGAGATGCAGGGATGGTCCAACATAGGAAAATCTGTCAATGTAATCCACCATATACAAATGGAAAGAAAAAAACACCACATAATCATCTCATTAGATGCTGAAAAAAATTGACAAAATTAAGTGTCCCTTCATGATAAAGGTCTTGCAGAGAGCAGGGATACAAGGAACATACCTAAACACAATAAAGGCAATATACAGTAACCCAACAGCCAACATCAAACTAAATGGAGAGAAACTCAAAGTGATCCCACTGAAATCAGGAACAAGACAAGGCTGTCCACTCTCTTTATATCTATTCAATATAGAACTCAAAGTTCTAGCTAGAGCAGTAAGACAACAAAAGGAGACCAAGGGGATACAAATTGGAAAGGAAGAAGTCAAACTTTTGCTATTTGCTTATTATATTATAGTATACAAAAGTGACCCAAAAAATTCTACCAGGGAACTACTAGAGCTGACAAACACCTTCAGTAACATAGTAGGATGCAAGATTAACTAAAAAAAAAAAAAAAAAAAAAAAACAGTAGCCCTCCTATTTGAGAGGATAAACAGGTTGAGAAAGAAATCAGAGAATACAACACCTGTTACAATGGCCACAAATAACATAAAATATTTTGGGGTAACTCATCACACAAGTGAAAGAACTGTATGAAAAGAATTTTAAGTCTTTGAAGAAAGAAACTAAAGAAGACATCAGAAAATGGAAAGATCTCCCATGTTCTTGGATAGGTAGGATCAACATAGTAAAAATGGCAATCTTATCAAAAGCAATCTACAAATTCAGTGCAAAATTCTTCACATACCTCAAAAGGACAATACTCAACTTCATATGGAAAAACAAAAAACCAAGAATAAGCAAAACAATCCTACACAATAAAGGAGCTTCTGGAGGCATCACCACACCTGACTTCAAACTCTACTACAGTAGTGAAGACAGCTTGTAATTGGCATAAAAACACACAAGTGAACCAATGGAATCTAACTGAAGACCCTGATATCAATCCACACACCTAAGAACACCTGATTTTTGGCAAAGAAGCTAAAATTATAAAAAAGGAAAAAAGAAAGCATCCTTAACAAATGGTGCTAGTATAACTAGATGTCGACATGTAGAAGGATGCAAATAGATCCACTATCTATCTCCATGTACAAAACTCAAGTCCAAATGGACCAAAGACCTCAACATAAAACCAAGCACACTGAATCTCAGACAAGAGTAAGTGGGAAGTAGCCTTGAATGCATTGGCACAGGAGACTTATTTCCTAAATATAACACCAGAAGCACAGACATTGAGAGCAACAATGAATAAATAGCACCTCCTGAAACTTAGAACCTTCTGTAAAGCAAAGGACACAGTCAACAAGACAAAAACAGCAGCCTACAGAATGGGAAAAGATCTTTACCAACCCCACATCTGCCAGAGGGCTGATCTCCAAAATATACAAAGAACAAGAAACTAGACATCAAAAGGCCAAATAAACCAATAAAAAAATGGGGTACAGATCTCAACAGAGAACTCTCAACAGAAGACTCTTAAATGGCCAAAAGACACTTAAGTAAATACTCAACATCCTTAGTCATCAAAGAAATCCAAATCAAAACAAATCTGAGATTCCATCTTACACCTGTCAGAATGGTCAAGATTAAAAAAAAAACAAAAAACAAAAAACCCTCTGATGACAGCTTATGTTGGAGAGGATATGGAGTAAGGGGAACACTTCTCCACTGCTGATGGGAATGCAAATTTGTTCAGCCACTTTGGAAATCAGTATGACGGTTTCTAAGAAAACTGAAAATCAATCTACCTCAAGACCCAGTGATACCACTCTTTGGCATATACTCAAAGGATGCACCTTACCATGGGGACACTTCCTCAACTATGTTCATAGCAGCATTATTTGTAATAGCCAGAGCCTGGAAACAACCTAGATGTCCCTCAACTGATGAATGATGGATAAGGAAAATGTGGTAGATTTACGAAATGGAGTACTACTCGGCAAGAAAAAACAATGACATCTTGAAATTTGCAGGCAAATGGATGGAACTAGAAAAAGCCATCATGAGTGAGGTGACCCATACCCCAAAAGACAAATACAATATGTACTCAGTCATAGGTGGATATTAGACATAAGCAACAGAAAACCAGCCTATATGCTACAACCCCAGAGAACCTAAGTAATGAAAGGGGCCCTAAGAGAGACATGCATGGATCTACCAAGGAAGGGGGAAAAGACAAGATCTCCTAAGTAAATTGGGAGCATCGGGGGTAAGGAGGAGGGTGGCAGAGGAGAGGGGAGGAGGGAAGAGGAGTGAGGAAATATGTATTGCTCATTTAAAAAAAAGAGTTGCTGTAGTCATGGTGTCTCTTCACAGCAACAGAAGCCCTAACCTAACTAAGACAATGATATTAGCACAAGTAATAATTATGTAATGGAGGATAGAGAGATGATGTTGTCTATTGAAAACACCCTGGAATGTACAAGTTATTATTTTGTATTAGTCTATCCAAGAGGCAACAACAGGAATCACATTAATTGCTTTCCAAAATTAGTATTAAATGATGGTGTCATGTTACCAAAGGAGAGCTAAACTAATTCAAGTTAAACAAAACCTCTTAGTTATTTCAGGTCAGTAACAGGAACAATCCTCCAGAAAACCAGGTGAGAATGGTTATCATTCACAGTGCTAGGTAAATAAAATTCCTATCTATCTGAGTTACATAGTCACAGAAGGATGACTTCCAATAAAAGCACAAATTTACAAACAGAAAATTAAAAGCCTTGAAAAAGATAAATGACTCAGGACTCTCTCAATCCTTAAGTTAGGAGTAATTAGGCATTTGTTGAACTAATTAGCATTCATTTATACATTTAGATAGCAAACAAAAGGGCAATGGTTCAAAATAAAGACTGCATAATAAAGGTCTTTTGTCTCCCAAAGAGCTTTAGAAATGAGAAAGTAAATATTTTTAATAAGAGAAATCCATAGCAGACTTTGAAAATAAGAAATAAGTCATAAGCCAAAAAGTTTACACAAGTACTGATATCTAAAAACATGAAAGACTGCATATACAGAAAAACCATTACAGCAACCAAGTATCAGGAAAAACAAAACAAAAATAAAAACACTAGGAAGAAATAAACTCTCCCCAGGAAACCAAGAAGAAAACATTAAATTCTTTTTTAATTACTATGATAAACAGCAAAGAGGGCCCTTCCAATACTCTTCTAAGTCAGAGCCTAAGATTCAGAGCATGTGACTTTCCCCTGACTAAGAAAACAAATACATTACCATGAGGAAATGAAAACGACTTCTTACAAAGTACAGCTTTGTAAGTACAGTGCTGAAGAAATGGCCAGTAGTTAAGGACACACACTGTTCTTGCAGATGACCCATGTCAGATAGCTCACACCTGCCCATAAACCCAGTCCTAGGGAATCTACCACCCTCTTTTCATTCCTTAGGTATCTGCACTCATATATGGACAAATCCACATACATACACGTAATTAAAGATAAAATACATTTTAAAACATTTCTCTTGTATAAAATTCAGATGAACTGTATTAAAGACTGGCTAGTGGTGGTGCACGCTTTTAAGCCCAGTGGGAGACAGAGGCAGGAAGATCTCTGTGAGTTCAAGGCCAGCCCTATTTACAGAATGAGTTCGAGGACAGCCAGAGCTACACAAAGAAACCCTGTCTCGAAAAACCATAAAGGATGGCCACAGCTAACCATCAGCCTGGTGATTTGCAAAACCATCTGAAAGAATTGCAGAATGTTGAAGAAAGTCATGAACAAAAAAATGAGATGAAACACCTAGACACTAAAGGACAGACGCAGAAGCCCATCATCGTTCTAATACAAATCCTAGAAATAGAGCATCAACAGAGAAAAAATAATCAAAGAAAAATTAAGACGTATGAGAGAATAAAAGAGAATCTTCAAGTGTTACAGTTCATCAAGAATCCATGTGAAATAAGTGGTAAGATATCAATAAACAAACAAATTAACTGAAACCCCAAATCAAACAATGACAGGAAATTACAAACCAGGTATCTCCAGGTGTAAAAGTTAGGTTGCCAGTAAGAACTCTGACTGTGAACACAAGGGACGAGGAGGGCAGGCAGTAAGGTTGAGTCTCAGTAGGGACATATATTTCTGTTAAGCTGGGACCACTGTATTTCAAGTAACCAGGAGTCAAAATTAACTAACAATAATTATGAGGGAAACACAAATCTTGTTAGCAGAAAAACAATGAAAATATTCACCATCCACAGATGAATGCTCACTCCAACCATCATTCCAACAGAGTACATTTTAAACACATGACTAAGAGTAATGGGATTTAAGAACAGGACAGGAAAACTTGGATAAAGTAGAGTAGACAGAACAATAAGCAGAAAACCCACTGGACCTGTTGGACACTGCCCTGTGAATGAAATAGTGGGATACAATTATACTTCCTATTCTTTTACTAACCCAACTTGGTTCAAAAATTAATACTTATCAAATCCTGTAACACTGCATTTATAAAGTGTGGCATCTGGGACTCGTTAGAGTAAAGAGAAGCTATGCACACACTTCACGTTTCAGTTTCTCTGGAGTGGTTAATATGTAGAGACTTATTCTTGAAGATGATCATGATTAAGATATTCTAAACTGTTTCCCTACAAGCTATAATCACATTTTGTTTAAAAAAGAAAAAGCTAGATTTATCAAAAAAAAAAAAAGCATCACAAGGAAATCACTCACTTCCCTCTCCTTAGGAAAGGTCTTGCAACATGCCCACTACCAACTAGCCTGCCCTGTGTAGGCCTCTACTAAGCAGTGCAATGGTAAAAATATTCTCAAAGCCCCTCTCTCTTCTTTTTGCAACATTAATACAGTGCCCCATAAAGTTTGAAGGTTTTCTCTTTATGATATACATATATTTACAGATAATCACCATAACAGAAGCAAAGCAGTTTCTAAATTTGTCTCCAGGTACAAGGGACACACATGGAAAGACAAAGACAGCATGCATGCAATGAACCCTATCACACTTTCCATTTCACATCCCAATCACCTATCACCATTCCTTTTCAACTGTCTTCAGAGCTCTTGCTCTGGCTAACTCTGGTCTACACTCTAAGCAGTTGGCAGGATGAATGATAACCTTAAAAAATGCATGTCACATTGTCCTTTCTCCTGTTCAAAATCTTCCATACCCAGAAAGAAATGAGAGGTGACTGTCATGGTCTATAGGCCCTAAGAGACCTAGGCTGAGCTGGTTTCCCTTCAGACACTTCTAGAATTATGCCTACTGCTACCCCACCCCAGCTTGGGACCTCAGTGCTCCTACTGCCTCGAACACTCTTCCTTGAGATGCTTACACAGTCCATGTCCTCATCTGAAAGACTTCCTTCAAATTCTTACATGGTCTATGTCCTCATCCCCTGAAAGACTTCCTTTAAATTCCCATCTGCTCCATGTCCTTATCCCCTAAAAGGCTTTGTCTGGCAACATAAAGGTCTTTCTCCTAGTGTTCTTGTTTCTTATCCTGGTTTACAATTCTTAACGATACTTGGCGATTTTAGAAATGATATACCTTCATGTTTTAAATTGTATAACTGTACTAAAATGCAAAACATAAGCTTCTAGAGATAAGTATCTTTGGTCTATGAGTATATTCCACTGCCTTCAATATCTGCCTTGTAGCAGACAAACAGTGAATGAACAAATGCTGAATATCTAGCTATCAATGTTAGTCAAATCAAGTATAACTGGGAAACAGAAAACAACCTATACTCTGTTGTCACAGACAAGGATTCGCCAATTTTAGAAAAAATTCTTGCGTTCCTTTGAACATGGGCTGAATTACTTGTCATTATGTCATCCTTTGGGAGGATTGTCATTAACTAAGCCCCACAGGCCTGTAATGTCTTTGCTAAAACAAGTCATTCACTCTCAGATTTCTACAAATCAAGCTGATCGAATTCAGATCTGCTTCTATTTTCCAAAAGTCAATGCTTACACTACAGTGATTTGGTGAATATTCACTGTGTATTCTTCAGTGATCACAAACTGTAATTCACTGTAGCTTTTTTAAAAAATGTTTTATTAATTTTTATTATTAAAATGATTTTATTTATTATTTTTTCCTGTGCATTGTTGTGTATCTGTGTGAGGGTGTTGAATCCCCTAGAACTGGAGCCACAAACAGTTGTGAGCTGTCATGTGGATCCTGGCAATTCAACCCAAGGCCTCTGGAAGAGCAGCCAGTCTCTTAACTACTGACTTATCTCTCCAGCTCCCAACATATACACTGCAGCTTCTTAATACCTATTTTCATTCATTCTGCACTTCTTTTAAGTTTGTAAGAATATCTAGAATTCTGCTCACCCAGCTCCCAAATAAATCCATCAAGGCTTCTTCTTACTTTTGAATGCCTGGGCTTAGCTTGGCTTGTTTCTAGTCAGCTTTTCTTAACTTGCATTATCCCACTACCGTTTGCCTCTGGGCTTTTACCTTTCTCTAGTCTATATATGTTTCTTTACTTTTTACTCCATGTCTGGCTGGGTGGCTGGATGGCTGGCCCTGGCATCCTTCTCTCTTTCTCCTCCCTTCTTCTTTTCTCACTCCTTCTCTCTTCTCATCCTTCTTATTCTTTCTGCCTATCCCTCTTCTGATTGGTTATTGGCCTGAAGTTCAGCTAGACTAATCAGGTGTTTTACACAGGAAAAATAACACAGCTTCAAAGAGTTAAACAAATACAACATAAAAGAATGCAATATGTCTTTGCATCAAACAAATATTCCATAGCATAAATGAATATAACACATCTATAAAAATATTTCACATATAGCCCTATATAGAATTTCATGGTGGAGTTTGCAATGGTATGTTTGAGATGGTTAGGTGCAGTGTCAGAGGGGACTAGTTTCAAATTTCAAGCTGAAATACATTCTGCATAAGATCTACTAGGGCAGAGGCTTTGTCTGTTTTACTCAATCTCCTGGCAGAGGGAGATCACTAAATGTTTATTGAATAAATAGTATTACTTAGAAAGGAAAAATAAGATAGGTGTGGTGGCACATGCCTGTAATCTCAATACTTGCTGGAGGATCAAGAAGTTCAAAGTCAACATTGGCTAAATAGTGAGATGCTATCTCAAAAAGCAGAAATCCAAAGAGGCTAGGTGTGGTGGTGCATGTCTATAGTCAGATACTTGGGAGACGGGAGCAAGAGGAGCTAAGCGTTCATGCCAGTCCAGGATTCATGAGACCCTCCTTCAAAACAACAGAATAGACAGTAAGTCACCTAGCAGTCAATCCAAAACTAGGTAGAGTGTAACAGTCATCAAAACCAGAAATAGAAGTCCATGCATAAAAATCATGGGACTAAGAAACTTAAACCAAATGCATAGACTAGACAGACTCATAAATGATGTGAGTTGAACTTGTACTTCTTCTCAACTTCTAGGTGGGAAGCCTAGGACATGCTCTGAGTTGCTTCCAAGTATGACAAACATCGAAAAGTTCTCTAATTACAGCCCCATTAACTTACAGGTGATGAAATCTTCCTTGCTGTTTCTGTGATTACTTGTTCTAGAGGTTTCCACATTTGAAATGCATAGCGACCTAAACAGTAAACAGAGCAAATACTAATATATTTCTCATAATCAATGTCAATCTTTAATCTTAAGGTGCTTATCATATATCACTTATTGATATAAATACTATTTCAAATTTTATCAAAAAGACCTACTATTTTTAAACTTCTAACTTATGAAATAGAGAGACTTTGACTTTAATATTATCATAGCCAACACATGTAACAAGTTCTAGTTCGTGATAATAAAATTAGAAATTTTCAGTGTTTATGTGTATATTTTACACCTATACAAAGTTACAGAATACATTATCACCTTAATACTCTTTCCACAATAAACTCTCTAGAAGAAGATATAATAATAGTCACTTATGATACTAAATGATTAATTATATTGCCATTTATGATGGTAACCACACTGAAATACACAGAAAACAAACACTTCTTAAGACACATGATACAGAGTGCATTTAGTAGAGTAACCTGCAGAGTCAGAAACAACCACATGTGAAGCCATTTCTTAGATTTAACTATCTGTTTACCCACTTTGGGTCTTACTTTCACTAAAATCTTATTTTTATTTTTCCGTTGCTTAAAGATTTAATCCCATTTAGAAATGGCCAGAGTCTAGTGATTTTTCATCCATAAAACTTAATATCACTCCTATCTCCAAGGTGCCTGAAATGAGTTTGGAAATTATCTTCAAGTTGATATTTTATAAACGACAATTACTATTGAAATTGACAGTGTTAAAATGATGATTCAGACTTCCATTTCCACAATCTCAAGAATCATACTGGAGTAAATGTCTCTAATTTGATCATTAAAAAGTAAAAGTTGATTAGGAAATGTAAACCCAAATAACATTATGCTTAGAGAAACAGAAAACAAATAAACAAACAAAAAAACAAAACCTCTGTGACAGGAATTGATAGATGTTAAATCAAAATTGCTAAACTGGTCTTTGCCAGAGATTCCCTATAAATTTATTAAAGATGCATAACTTTAAGAATAGGAGTTTAAGAATATGCTTTAAAATATATCTGAGTTTTTGGAAGAAGTATTAAAATCTAATACTCCTTTGTGTTGACAGAATCTCAAGCAAACCAGATCCTAAAGTCATTCTGTGGGCTTCACACAAGAGTGACATCAGCACACACATTCTGCTCATGCCTTTCTCACTAAGTTTTGCTAGAAAACTGTGTAAGACACCACAAACCCAATCCCAGTGGGAAAGCTTAACACCTAGATCTTTCAGGATAGTTTACCCCTTGATTACGTACATAAAACATCACTTTGAAATCACCTCAAAATTCTGCACAACCACAACCAGGCAGAGCAACCAAATTTCTGCCTTAGTGAAACAAACAAACAAAAACACATAAAGGCTTGAGGAACTGATATCTGAGGATTCATTGAAACATAAACTACATCTAGCTGTCATAAATGGAAGTATAGCAAGCATAGCTTCTCCTAAGTTCTTTTACTCAGTTTTATTTGGTTCTGGGCAAGTTCTACTATTCTAATTTGTAACATGAATTTTTTTCTATATAAAATATACATGGATATTTTTGTCATTGTCTAAAAGAAAAGCAGATAAAATACATTTTTCTAGATTAAAATGAAAAACAATTGAATTTATAATTATGTGTATCCTATAATAGTACTAAAATTGGTTTATGTTTTTTATGTCAGAATTTCTTTAAAAACATTATCTTTTTCTCATGAAAGCTCAGAAGAAGTTAATTATAGTTATGAAATTGGTGCAAAGCCTGCTGGCAAAAAAAGATCTAAAGGGTGTGAATCATAGGTCTTGTTGATTTTTAAATTTTGATTGTTTTCAATGAGAACTGTGTAAAATTAAATACTGTATAGAACCAAATAAAACTGTCATTTTCTATTAGAACTTAAAAATATGACACCACAACAGAATGCAGCTTTATCAAAAGAAAAATGCAATTAGTATAATCAAACATACAGAATTCAGAAACAAAATTTTAATAACATAGTATAATATTTAATTTTAATTGTCAACTTGACACAGTCTAAAATAGAGTTTTAATAAAGGACCATCTTAGATCAGGTTAGCCTACAGTTACGTCTATTGGGAAACTGTCTTCATTATGTTAACTGATGTGAGAAGACTGCCCACTATGGGAAGCACCATTTCCTAGGCAGAGTCCTGAACTGAGTGGAGAAAGACTGTTGAGGACAAGCATGAGTGCATTAATTCTCTTTCTGTTTTGACTAAGGATGTGAACACCTGATTTAAGATCCTGGCATCTTGATTTCCCTGCTATGGTAATTGCAACTTGAAATCTGGACTACAACAAGCCCTCTCTTCTCTAAGTTGTTTATCAAGGCAACAACAAATGAAACTAACACAAGGAAATATTCTCAGATTAACATTTAGTATGGGAATAGCTATGTAATTTAAAGTTGTAAACTCTCCTGAGTTTACAAACAAAGAAATAAACAAACAAAATCTATATTTTATGGTAGAAGATAACTAAGTAGTCAAGGACTAGCTATGTCCATCAGAAGGAAATGGTGGCTGAAATGTATAAATCCACACAAATAAAACAGCATAAAAGAACCTCCATTGGACTGATGATCAAAGGGATTAAGACTGGGCTGGTTGAACCCCCAGAAACAGCTGACCAGACAAAGGTTAACTCTTGAATCCCAGGCATCAGCCTGGGAATCCAGCATGGGACTGATCAAGACCCCCTGAATCTGGGTGTCAATGAGGAGGCCTAGGTAATCTATTGAGCCTTGGACAGCAGATCAGTACCCATCCCAAGTATACACACGGTCTCTGGACTCCCATAGAACAATGTGAGGTGCACTCTCACCCTGAACTCTTGGGGAAGGGTCTAGGCCCTGCCCTATATGAAATGACAGACTATGGACACCCCATGGAGGGCCTCACCCTCCCTGGGGGAATGAGGGGATAACGGGGGGGGGATGGGGGGAGGGCACGGGAGGAGGGGAGGGAAAGGGAGAGGGACCTCGTACTGACTTGTGAAGCAACCTTGTTTCTTATCTAAATTTAAAATGGAAAATAAAAAAAATATTAATAAAAAAAAAGAACCTCCATTATTTGTATTGTATTGTACTGTACTGTACTGTACTGTACTGTATTGTATTGTATTGTATTGTATTGTATTGAAGATTTTAGGATCAGAGATGGCTAGGGGGTAAGAGTACTTGTTCAAGACTGAAAACCTGAATTCCATCCTGGTAACCTCTGTGGTAGAGAGAACTGATTCCCTAAAGTTGTCATCTGCACATTCCTGCCCAGACTCACACACCATAGAGTACACAAACACATGATCAGCTAATAGCAATAAATTAAACACAAGGCTTGTTCTTGTCTTTTTAAGGTTTACTTTTTTATTTATTTAGGTGTATGCATGTGTATTTGTGGGCAGGTGTCTGTAAAAGCCGAAAGGCGTTGGCTCATCTGGAGGTGGCATTTGAGGCAGCTGTGAACTGCCTGATATGGGTGCTTTCTGGAAGAAAAGCAATAGCTCTAAACTGAGCCATCTTTCCAGCAGGCTTTCTTATTATTTACTGTCTACCACAGTGGGCATGACACGGTCAGAGGGTAACCTAGGACACTGGGCCTCAGTTTTGACCTAGTTTGAGACAGAATCTTTTTGCTGTTAACCGTTGTCTATGCCAAGCTAGCTGCCCAGGAGTTTCTAGGGACCCTCTTGCCTCAGCCTTCCACTGTGCACTGGGATTACATGGGCCACTGCGTCACACCTGTGCATGTGTTTGGGGCGTCTGAACTTGGATTTTCAGACTTGCTTATCAAGTGCTTTAGCCACTGAGCCATTTCATCAGCCCATTCTACACGTTTCTTGTTGCTGTACACTGTAAAAAACTGGAAAAGAACATGCCAGGAATATCAACCATTATGCAGCTAGCTATCTTAGCTCACTGACCAATATGTTTTTGTTTTACTATAACGCTTACGACATTTTGCTTGACTGATTGCTGCTAAGTAACTACAATTGGTGGGATGTATTATGTCTGAAAAGCAAACAACGTACCTGCAAATGCAACAGCTGCAACACCTAGTCCTACAGCTATCAGCCTTCTTCCCTGCAGAGGGAAAACATCAGTTATAGTTGTGCACATGAGTCTATGAAAGTAAACCACCTTAGTAACAATGATAATTGCATTAGATACATTTCCTCCAAGTGCTATTATGAAGAATACAACTTAGAAATCTGCACTGTCTATGGGATTATATGCTGCTTGCTTTATTGGCTAATTTTCTTTCTTATCATCCCCCCCCCTTTGGTTTTCCAAGACAAAGTTTCTCTATGTGTAGTTCTGGCTGTCCTGGAACTTGCTCTGTAGGCTGGCCTCAGACTCACAGAGTGCTGTAGGCAGGGACTGGTATAAGAAACAAACATGCACAGAATATACAGAGAAAAGGAATAAAGAATTAAGTTAGGTCAGGTGTCATACACATGTTCCAACCTTTGGACATCGTGACATGATAGTGTTAGTAAAGTTCACATTCAAGTACCATGTAATCAAGTTATAAAACAACAACAAAAAACTCAAAACCTTATAATTTAGCAAGTTTATAATTTTTTGGGGGGCTAACCTACACATATCCTATAGGCTGGGCACCCCATGGAGGGCCTTGCAGGGAACATCGGGACTTCAGCTTTCTTGTGAATGATAAGACATCACTGTTTCCAACAGAGTTCTGATATTATCATAGAATTCTAAGGATCTCTATTTGTCATGTTGAAAAAAAACCAAAATTATACAGGGTCAAAAACAGAGGCATACAAATGAATCAGAAGCATATTAAAATAAATCCAAGAAAAATAATGGGTGATTAGTGATGAAAATGTTAAGCTTCTAGATTTCTATATTTTGAAGATAAAAAGATTTTCTGGTATTGTATGTGGTCTATGAAAGAAAAATCTAGAATGTCAAAGTTGCTGTCTGGAACGACTACAAAAAATGAAATTGCCTTTTGCTGAAGGGCCAGATTAAAAGCTTTCAAGTAGGAAATCTGATGAGCTCTCTTTGGGCTTCCTTTAAAAAAAACATGATGAATAAGATAAATTGTACAGGAATGCATTAACACTTGGTTGAAGGGAGGGAAAAGAAGAATGAGCAGGATCAAGCACAAACATTCTTTGTTATCTGCCAGGGACTCAATTCTCAAGGGTTAATCGCAAGCAAATCACTTTTGCTGAACTCAGTGTTTTATACTGTTTTATTATTTGGTTCAATTTCCACAAAGAAAGCTTTCTGAATTCAAACACCACCAAGTAAAAGGGAAAATATGGAAAGGAAATAACAACGGCTACTGACACATCAGCAGGATTTGGGGAGAGATATTATAGGAGTGCTCCCAAGGAAGGAAGGAAGGAAGGAGGGAGAGAGGGTCCTGTGCTGAGTGTAACTCAGAGGTAGGAAGCATGGTAGCCTGTGGGAGGCCTTGGGATCCATTCCTACCATCTCAAAAATAAAATGGAGGGGGAGTGTTTATAGTCACACAAAACGTCAGACCTTAAAATGACATTTGGGAGAACTTTTACAATTACCTTACCTGAAATATCCAAGCTGCATGAGTTTCAAGTCTAAACTGGTCAATCCACATTAACATACTCAGCCATCAGCAATGTTGTTTCATTGCCACAACACATGCTCATGAGCCATGCTCACAAGTGTGTGTGCAAGTGCGCGCGCGCGCGCGCGCACACACACACACACACACACACACGAATGTCTCAAAGAGAGACAATGCTAGGGCATAGTTCTATTTGCTACTTGCTCCGCTTTTAAGCCACTTAATTTCTTTTAAATCAAAGGCAAGCATTAAATTCTACAATAATATTAATGAGTAAATTAGGGAGGGGGAAAAACAATGTAACAAAATCAAAAGCCAAACACAGGAAAGAGCTCTTAGGCTCAACCCAAGTGAGTTGTATTCCACTCCTCAACATAATGAATGAAATTTGCCAAAACTCAAAGCTCCTTAACATAGTGATTTCTTGGGAATAATCTTTTAAATACTACTTTGGCTTTATTCAAAATAATGTTGTGAGTCTTGCCTGCACTTTCTCCTAGTAACATAAAAAGCTCTTTGCTCACATTAAACTGTAACGTGAATAAATGTATGGAGTGGAAAATCTTGCTCTAGTAACAAACCAGTCCTGGGAGCATTGGAGACAGAGCTGCAAGGGGTGTGCCAACCAAGCTGCAATCTGCTTCAGGTCCATTCTTAACCCAAATAAACAGTGATGGCACAGTTCATGTGTTGACTTGGCTAGATTATACCAGTGGGTTAGCCTTGGAGCTGCTGTAGAGGTATTTTGTAGATTTGGTCAACGCTTACTGTCAGTTAAAGACTATCTACGAAGGCCTCAACCAATCAACTTAAACAAAGTTTAAGGTTTCCCTGAGGAAGAATCAGGTCTGAGGTAGTAAGGCAGAGCTGGAGGCAACTCCCGGCTGTAGGTACTTGCCTACTACTGAGTTTTCACATAGGTCTTTGGTTCAACCCCTGAGAGAACATAAAAACAAACAACAAATAAAAATTGAATTCCTGCATTAAAGTTTTCTGCCTGGGTCCTGACCTATAAATTTTAGACTGGCCAGCCACTAAATACATACCAATTCCTTGAAATAAATAAGTAAATGCACATATTACTTTGTTCTGTTTCTCCAAAGAACCTAACTAATACAGACTTCCAGAGTTCAAGCCCTGAGTCTCACTCATGCTAGGCAGAATTCTACACCAACCTATGTCCTCTTTTAGGGTTACTCTTGATTAATTTATTGGGCACAAATTGATATATAAACATTTAATCTTATTGCATACCTGGTACACTGCTAGGCCTGGAGATACAGATGAATAAAATGATCTCTTAAATGTTATAAACACCCCCAAAACAAAAGATGTCTTCTAAAACACACTAGTTTTCCTTTACTCTTATACCCTACAAAGGTGCCTACTTCTCTGTAGAGCTTCCTAGATCTTTGAGCCAGGAATGTTTCTTAGGAGAATAAAGGAAGGGTACTACTAACTGTTAACAGGTCTCAAAAGTCTATGTATCTGACACTTCCAATTCTTAGATTATGACACAGAGTAGATAAAAGTTGTTCTAGATCATTTCTAAGAACACAAGGTTGTAATCCATCCTCTTTTTGTTATCCCCTGTCATTGCATATAGTGCAAGCTCAATAATTAAGCATAGAACATAATATTTTTCTAATATTAAAGCTTTCAATTTCTTTAACTTGTTGGCAGGAAGTAGTTAAGCTGAAGAGCTTAAAAAAAGATTTTGCAACAAGAAAAATAAAACCCAGAGACAGATACTGTGGCTCAAGATGAAGATGAGAAAAGCAAAGGGGACAAGCCACTTGAGAGTTCTCACCTCCACCAATGCTCAGACCAAAGGGGCGATCCACTGAACCTCAGATTGCATCTCCAGACTTCACTGCTCCTCACCAAATCTCAGACTGCTGCCTGAGCCTGCACTGAACTCCTTATATTCTCTCTAGTGCTAGGATTAAAGGTGTGAGCTCTGTTTCTCTTTTAGACTGACTCACTCTCATATAGCCTAGCGTGGACTTGAACTCAGAGATTCATTTGTCTCTCTCTGTCTCCTGAGTCCCGGGGTTAAAGGTGTGTGCCCCACTGCCCCATTTCTATGGCTGTAGCTAGCTTTTCATTCTCATCTCTAGGCACGCTTTATTAGATCATAAACAATATATCACAAGATTTCTTATACATATCCCTTGTGATGTGTGCATAGGGTCACAACACGGTCTGGGGTTGGGGGAGTCTTCCTCCCTTCCTCTAAATCTGCAGGTTTTTAATGAGAGATGAGAGCCCCCATCACACTGAGCAGGATAAAATGACAAGGAAAACAAAGGGGCATAAAGGAAGAGAAGACCCCTAGATCCCTCTCCCACACTGCAACTGGTTTATGTCTATCTCTGACATAAACCTTAAGGATTCTGACCAGCTGACCAAACCGCCCTAAGAACTGCACCCAGAGCCCATGAACAGTCCCCAGAAACAGTTCTCCTTTTTCTGGGGATGTTACAGGCAACCTTACTCAGAATACTAAGAAGCCATTCTTTGGTTCACAAAATATGTTTTGACCTCCTTGTATGACATAAGAATAATTGCTATTCCTCAGATTTTTAAAATTCATGTTCTTTTTAAATTTTGATAGCACATTATAAATGTCCCTCATCAATAATCTTACTATGTCATTAGTGAGGAATTTCCTTTTAGTTAGAAACTGCATTGCATTGGCATGTTCCTATTTAGTCTTTAACTGTGGATTACCTTTTGAACAAATACAACTTCAAACCTCCAAAATTACATACAAAACTGCTCTGATGTCCATGTTATGTGTACCTCAACTTTGCTTCATACTGACTTCTTCTGAAATCTTTCTGGCAGCACAAGCGAAACCCCCGCTGCATCTGAATGGAGGCCTCCTCTGGCCACACTGCCAGCAATGCTGAGGTCACTTCTCTATTAAATAAGAGAAACACAAAACTATCACTTAGTAATGGAAGGTCCAGAACTGTCATGTGTAACCATGTTGTTTCTTTTCCCTTTCTCTGAGCGCCACTGAGATCCTAGGAATAGCAGGCCTGACTAACACTGAAGGCAAAGGACTGAGACACGCCATCAACAGCAGACTTGGGCTGGAACTTTCCATGGCCCATCCTGGAGTAACAGCCTAAGATAATGATCACATAGACCAGACCAAACAGTGACAGCCCGGAAGACCCCAATCCTTGCCCTTCTCTTACCACACAACCCTGAGACTGTTGTACACAATCTGAAGACCAAGGACTGCAGCTCCTAATGGGACACCAAAGAAAGCTCCTTTCTGCTTTCACAACTACTGGTGTCTGATTACCTTTACAGGGTGGGTGACTGAGTCTGGGTACTTTGTCTATCTCTGGTATTAGTAGCAGGATAAGTAAGCATCAAACATTAAAGAAGTCAATGCCACTCTGAAACTCTTCCCTATTCACGGAGCTTCAGCTTTGTAATTCCTCTTCTCTGTTAACTCTCCGTTATGATAACAGACAACATTGTAACACCTGTCTTTGTCTGGAGAGTAAGAAGCAGGCTTTGTTCACGTTTTTACTCTCAGTCTACCGTACCAACTAAATAAGAGTAATTTCCTGAATGGGTACGCAGACGAAGGATGGGGGATACGCATCTGAGAGTTTTGCTTCTGAGTCAGAGCCCTTCTCAGAAAAGTAGAAACAAACTCAAAGATAGTGGAGCCAAGGTTGGGACAAGAGGAGAACAACGATTATGTTGTTAGTCCTGAATTCTGATTTGGGTTTATCCTCACCTTGTTATCACCTTGCGTCATTACAATTTGAAGAAAGGGACCTTTTTCACCCACCCAGTTTCTTTTGTCACTTTATTATTACATTGACTTTTATTAATTTTTTCCTTTTTGTCCAGTGACTTTGTGAACTTGCAGATCTCAACTATTCATGATCTAAGTTCCAAAATCTTTTGCTACTTCTGTGGTTTGAATCTGAAATGTTCCTGACAGACTTGTGTTCTGCATATTGGTCCCTTAGCTTGTGGCAATATTTTGGGAGATTTGGGGAAATTTGGTGGTGAGCCCTAACTGAAGGAAAAGGTCACAGGGAGTGGGTCCATGGAAGTGCACCATCCGGGTCCACATCCTGCCTCATCTCTGCTTCTCTGTTGGCCAACAAATGAACATCTCTCTATCCACTAACAAGTTCCTGCCACCAACACACTCTGTCTAAGCACACAGGACCAAATGACCAGGGCTGAACCCTGAGAAACCATCAACCAACATGAACTCTTGCCCCTTGTGATGTTTCTGTCATGATTGTACCACAGCAACATAAAAGCTACTGATACAGGCATCGTGACCCACAACCTTTAAATCAGTCACTCTCAAGGAAGAGGTGGCCAGATCTCTGGGGTTGAGACCACCTTGTCTACATAATGAGTCCCAGGCCAGCCAAGGACTACACAGTGATACCAACAAAACAAAAACAAAAACAAAAAAGGTTACTAATACACCTACCTTCAAATCAGCCTTCTCCTTGCCACCTACTCCATAGTGTCCCATCTCCATAACAATTATAAACTTCTCACAATAAGTCTATTTATTGTCTTTTGGAGGAAATTTTTCATTTCTATTTATTTTGAAAGGGATAAAAAGTACATGCAGAAATTTTGGTATAAAAGGTCATTTTATGAAAAAAGTTTCTGTTTCAGTTTCAATGACCTTCATAGGCTGTGTCAAACAATCTAGAGCTATAAAGAAAAAGGAAACACAGCTGAAGCCCCATTTCAAAGAAAGACACTGAAGAGCAGAAAAGCCACATCTTGTAAACTGCAGCTGTGGTCTGTACTAGAATTAGAGCTCAGATAGCGTAACTGCAGATCTGTATCCGTACCCTAATGTTCCTTAAAAGGAAAAGCATACTCAATAGATTATAGTCACTACTTTCCAAGGTGAACTCACAATCAAACACCCCTATCTGACTCAAATGCCCATTCACAAAACACTTATAAAATGTCTTAGACGACTCATCACTGGGTCGTTTTCAAACACAACCTATAATATACTATCTTCTACTATAACTAGAGACTAGCACTGGTTTTCGATGTCCCTAGCACTCAATAATTCTCTTTAATGTTATCTTCCTTCTCTTTCACCCAAAGTGCATTGCAATACTCAATAGGTAGGACAGAATCAAGTTTGATATATTTAGAAGTAGCAGCACTCATCCTTCCTTGAAATGTTTTTCAGCTGGCTCCATGTGGCAATGTGTCATAGTGCCAGTACAGAAACAGTAATGAAAGACATACATTTCACTTTTTTTTTTTTCCGAGACAGGGTCTCTGTGTTGCCTTGGCTGTTCTGACTGGCTTTGAACTTAGAGATTTGCCTGCCTCTGCCTCAGAGTGCTGGGATCAAAGGTGCCCACCACTTCGCCCAGCAAAAGTCTGTTAACCAACAGCTCAAGTCTGAAAAGCCAGGGAGCAGCCCACTGAATAATCTCTTGATGCTAGAGAATACAAAGTGGAACTCCATGTCTTGAGGGTAATTTCATCATAAGAATCAAACACGTTAAATAGCTTACCTATAGCAGCATTTTGTAGCTTTTCTTATTTCTCCATACTTGGGAGATACTCCTCTACTCTCTTCCCAGTATCTACTTCACTGTAAGGCAACAATCACTTAGACTGACTGTATTCACAGCTTACAATTTTCATTAGATATCATCCATCCTTCCTCTGAGCTAAGGAGAACTCAAACCAATCAGCCTTGAAGCTTAGGAATTTATAAACATATCTAGATTCATCTGAAGACCCTGAAAATTATCACAAAAGCCAAGGCTACAAATCACTTCTTGGAACTATAGACTTCATCCATCTCCTTTATCAAAATGGTGGAATGGCAGTGTTCTATAGCAAAAAGGACTGGTTTCCTACCACTTACCATCAGTGTAACCTTGACAGACTTAATTAACCTCTTTAAGTTTCAACTTTCTTCTGTGTAAAATAATAGAAAACAGCATGAAACTCCAAGGAGATAGTGTTTTACGGTAAAACACTATCTCAGTGTCCGGTGCATAGCAGACATTCATTAAATGGTCATTTACTTCCTCCTTAACTATTTAGACAATGAATAAGAACTGAAATACCAGGGCTGCAGAGATGGCTTAGGGGTTAAGAATGTTTATTGCTCTTCCAGAGGATCCAAGTTCTGTTCCCAACATCCAAGTTTGGAGGCTTACTTGTAATCCAGGGGATCTGAGTTGCTCTTCTGACCTCCACAGACACTCAGACAAAACAGAGGCACACACAAGAAATACAAATGAATCATTTACACATGCATGCTCACACAGGCACACGCACACATACACACACACACACACACACACACACACCTGCACACATCTCACTAGTATTCTAATATTATGGAGGCAGTAGAGAGAAGTGAAAATTTTTGCTATAAAAGAACTTCATTGAGAAGATTGTATAAAAATGTTTCTAGGGCAAACAAAATCAGGGAAAAGAACTTATAGTAGCTAAAAGTGAACTTACACTGAAAGTACCTAAAGTAACCATCTATAAAAATCTCATAGTCAAAAATACTTACCATAGTGAGAAAATATAAGCAATAACCTTACTGTTAGAAATACTTTTTACTGAGACTTAAAAATGAGAATAATCCTAACAATCGAAGAATACAAGACTTCTCCAATTGAGAAGGAAAGTCTAAATGAAGTCAGTTAACTCTTTCTCCCCCTTGCTCAGACTGGCTCACTCACTCACTCACTTTTCTATAGACATTTCGATTTTCTAAACTAGAAACGATGGGTCTGAACTCAAGGAAAGCCTCTCATTCCACTGGCTCAGCTCCTCACTAACCTGTCCTTGAGAAAGCAAAGACTCTACAAGTGCTCTATCATGGCTTGGCTCTAGGGGCAGGGTCAAAGGGCATCAGACAGGATCACTACTGCTGAGGACTTCTCCGGCTTGGGGACTGAGCAAGTCTCCTGAGTGCAAAATTCGTCTCTGATTTGACTTTAGACTTACTACAGCATTTAGACTAGTCATCTTACACAACTAATAAAGTAAGACTCCATTAAGTATGCATTCAGAGAATGAAAACAGGGCAGCATTAACAGATCTGTCCTTAACTGGGCAACTGAACTGGATCCAGTTTTATAAATACCCCCCATAAAACAGTAGTCATAACAAAGTTGCAGAGCCTAGAACACTAGTACCTGCTTATGAAATAGGCTTGCTCTTCTCTGACCTTGGAGTTGGTAATCCTGGCTTATTCACATTCTTCATACACAACCCAGTTTCTATCATTTACACATTTGATGTTTCCCATATATTAAATAAGAATAAACAATTTTATTTTGGGGGTTCTATTTGGTGGAGGTGATGGGCTGCACACTGCACACATGTGGAAGTCAGTGGCCAACTTATGAAGTTGGATCCCTCCTTCCATTGTGTGAGTCCTGGGGATGGAAAATTACTCAAATGTTCAACTACCATGAGTTAAAAATAAAAAAAAAAAAAGGAAAACAGCCCACCGCATCCCAGCTGCTGATTTTTTTAAATCACATCAAAATCGTTTAACATTTCCTTGTAGCATTTTATTGTACCAAATAGTGTAAGCAGTAAATAAATATCATCTAGAAAGTATAAATTGCCTGAAAATGGTTTAAAATGCTAAAACATGTCTTGAGACTGCATCTCCTGAATTCAAGATACATGTGTCAGAGTGAAACAAAGACAGAAAAAAAATTCTTCTCAAGGAGTGATAGTTGGGACAGAAAAAGGAAGAATGGAGCACACACTAAATAATTATTTAATTGGAATTTACCATATATAAACATGCCAGGCCTTATGCAAGGCTCTGGAAAAATAGCAAGTCAGATACATACTGAAGTTTCTTACCTCCTTTACAGCCAACAACAATATGTATCAATATGATATGAGAATCAAATACCTACATATTATTAGCTATGTAGTAAAAGACAGTAATTTTTAATAAACAATTACATGAATACCATCTTCCAATTACAATACCCCAGAAAAATAGATTTTAGGTGTTTACATAAATATGGATATAAATCATTTTGATACTGCTTTAATTACTTTCCTTGTTGCTATAACTAAATACCTGAGAAAAGCAACTTAAGCATGCACGTGATACAATGGCACACGTCTGCAATCCTAGCAATCTGGAGCCAGAGGCAAAGTTCAGAAGTTCAAATTCATCCTCTACTACCTAGAGAATTCAAGGTATGAGACTTCCCAAGAATAATAGAGGGGGAGAAGACTGAAGAAAGGGGCTGATTTAAGAAATAAATCAAATGGAGGAAGGGTTCACAGCTCATGGCTTGGTGTACAGGCATCTCCAGTCAGGGAGTACAATGATAAAAGCTGGGGCACAGGTCACTTGTCTAGTATCCTGGGCTGAAGCTGCCAACATTTAGGGTAGATTCTCCCTCCTCAGTTAGCACTTTCTAAAAAAAAACCTTACAGACATACCCACAGGTGTGCTACCCAGGGGATACAAATCTAGGCAAGCTGACAGTGGGGATCGCCCATCAGAGATATAATAATAAACTAAGAAAAGCTTGTATAAAATTCTAAGAAAATAAATAGGAGACAACTTTCTCCTACTGCAGAAGAGGAACAGGGGTCAAGGAAGGCTCTAGGCCCCTTAAACTGGGTCTTCAGAAAGAAAGGAGTTTATTCAGCAAAAGTAGAGAAAGAAGCGAAAGCCTTAAAAATGTCACAGAAGTGGGAAATTTTATATAGAAAATGGAAACCTAATTTAACTACAACATTAGGAGAAATGTAGTCCAAAGGACAGACCACGTGACTGGCCAAGCCACCAGGGATTTGTATGTGAACAGTCAGTCCTGTATTCCACCCTGACAAAAGTATAGACCTGGAGAGTTTCATGTTTTGGTAAGAGGAGTGGCCTCCTTACTAATCTGTGCTATACTAAATAATTGGTGGCAACATGATGTTTGGAAAGTGTGAGACATCAAGGCAAAGAGATCAGTGGTTAAAGTGTATTACAACAGGTAATCCTCTACTACAGAGGAGAAATGATGAAGACTAACACAATAATAACAAAAGATCAGAGGCCAACCTAAGTGATTCAAGGTCAGAATTAAAGGAGAAAGTAGACATCATGGCTTTATGCAAGGCATGGGAAATAGAAGGAGAATCAGCATGCTTGGGGGCAGATCACATAACAAGCACGTTTCAGATAAGCTAAATTTTTGTTTTTATTTGTAGGACTCATTGATAAGCAACTGGAAATTCTTACTCTCCTTTGAGAAAACCATTCTTCTTACTCCTTCCTTTCCTAAAGTAACACTTCTGATCCTAATACTACATATTAAGTACTAACATAGACGCTGGACAGTCATACCAAACTGTAGATACAATGTTTTTCATGGTGACGCAAGGACAGAATCAAGGTTAAACTATGGATGCAGAAAATATAGTCCATGTGATTGCCAAGAGAAGTGTCCAAATATGCTCAAATGCTTACTAATACATAATAAGGTTTTAGATAGAATACATTGATAGGTTTTTAGTCTGTTTATTTATTTATTTATTGGTTTTTTGAGACAGGGTTTCTCTGTATTGCTTTGGGGGCTGTCCTGGACTCACTCTGTAAACCAGGCTGGCCTAGAACTCACAGAGATCCTCCTGCCTCTGCCTCCCGAGTGCTGGGATTAAAGGCGTGAGCCACCAACGCCCGGCTTTTTGATAGGTTTTTAGTCTTTAAGTGGTGGTTATAATGAAATGCAAGTAGCTAATTGTCTTATATGTTTGACTATCCTAATAATATATTATGCTTTCTGGAAAAGTAATAGAAAAGTGATGGCAAAAGCTATCAATTCACTCTGGGTTTTATCTAAACTCTTTTAAATAGTGTAATATTCTATTCCCAACTTAGTTTTCTTTTCTCCTTTTCCATAAGAAGTAATTTTGCTAGAGCCACATTTGACAATGACTTCTATCAAACAACTGTAGAGTATTATTTTATGGGTAACTACTAAGTATTTTACCTGGTCTATTTAGCCTCTCATACAGGTTAACCAACATTGCATCTTAGTCCATTAAGGTAAGCTTCATGAAGAAAAAGAGAACTATTTGAGAAGTACAGACACAGAGACGTAGTCTGTAAATATCAAAATAAAACTCAATAAGTGAAAAGTGAAAAGGTTTTCCTTAACTTCTAGTAAACATTAGTGTTTACTATTTTTTTTGTTTCTTTTTTTGTTGCTTTTTCAAGACAGGGTAGATTTTTCTCTGTGTAGCTTTGGCTGTCCTGGAACTCACTCTGTAGACCAAACTGGCCTTGAACTCACAGAGATCTGACAGCATCTGTCTTCCACTTGCTGGGATTAAAAGAGTATTATACCACTGACCAGATCAGTATCTACGATTTTCAAGGCCATTTTTTCCTTTCTTAACATTTAATCCCTCGTCAACTTCCCATTATTTTCAGTTATCAATAATCTTGTCTTTGACATTGGTTTGATATGGTTCGAGTACTCTCAACAAATCTAGAAGGGTCATCAGGGACATTCTGAAAGTTTTGTGAGACCCTTGGAGGTTCCACAATAACTTGCATAAGAGGAAGGGTATTTGTGGATAGTGGACTACTGATTTCGTGTGAGACCAACCAACACAGCAATAAATAACCAACCCTGGCCCTTAAGGTTTGTACATGATACCAGGGACATGACAACATTTTATGGTCATCTTTGATAAGAACTTTCACTTATTTATAGCACTTTTGCTCTGTTTTAGTACAAACTGAATTTCCCATAAGTGAAGTTACCCTTAAGCTGGAATGCCTATATTTGATAAGTCAGGCAGTGAGTTGGGTGAAGCCGGAGGGTCATGAACTGGAGGCCAGCTTGGGATACACGGTGAGTGCCCGTTTAAAAAATAAGATCCTGATGCCTTGCGTTTGTAGCTATCACGCATTGCTTTGGACTGATGCAATAGAGAGGCAATATGCTCAGCTCACTGCAGCCTCTAATGTAATAACGTGAAGGCATTTACAAATTCAAAAAGCGGCATGTTACTAAGAAAATATTTACTTCATCTTTATGTTCCAATTAAACTATTCTATTGATTAAAAAAAACTGGACTGAATCTTGTATCAGGATATCACAGGAAACTTTGAAAAAGTTCTTGGGATTAAAAAAACGGCAGTGGGGTGGACTGGCGGCGCATCACACACAGTTGTGCGTTCCTGAGGCTGGCTGCGGAAGAGACCTCCTCACTTGCGTCCTGAATTGTATACACTCCTACAGGTGGAAACCGGCGGGGTGACACAGCCGGTAGAGGTGCTGCTGGCCGACTTGAGTTCCATTCCCCGGTTAAACGGAAAGAACCTGCTTCTTCCTTTCAGCCTGAATCAACTGTGTGCACTTTCTGTCTGGACCCAGATGTGGGGGGGACGCGAGAGAAGCCTCTCTCCCTCTTCCCTCCGCTGGGTACTAACTGTCCTCAGGGTTCTTAACTACTTCCCCAAAGAGGTCCCGGGCCCGGCAGGCCCCCTCCAGGCTGCCCCGGGGTCCCGTAGACTCTTCCGAGGATGTGCCGGGCCTGCGGTGTGGCCCGTGCGTCATTCGGAGGAGAGAGGAGCGCGGAGAGCCGCGGAAATCTGGGGGCGCCCGCAGACTCACCGCCGCGTGGTCGATGTCGGCGTCCGGCTTTCCGGTGGAGGGGGGCAGGTATTCGGCGTAGCGCAGCCCCTCTCTGGAGGCCACGCCGCCACCGGTAGCCATAGCAGTGCGGCTGTCCCCAAGGACGCGCTGCGTTGCTACCAGTCTACGAGGCGACCGTAGGGACAAACTAGTGCGTGCGGGCTAACTTCGCGCTCCGAGTAAATGGTCTGCTGTGTTGGAGGCGACCTGACTGCAGAAGATCTGGTTCCCATTTTTGTCTCCGAGCAACTTGTCCCGTCAATGCCCTATCTTGTTTACTTTTATTTGCTTGTTTATTTTGAAGGCTCTCCGGGGGTTAGACTTGTGTCCACTTCCACCATACCCACCAAGTCTGGGGTTGGGGGTGGGACTTGTTGAGTCTACCTTGAGTTCCTCTAAAACCTGGCTGGGAGAGAAGCCTCGGTCCCATGGTGGCGCTTGGGAGTAGAGACATGCCTGTGGCTTCCTAACTCGACCTTCCCAGACAGAAAAGAGTATGAGTTTACATGTAAGTGAAATTACTGGGGAGAAACTGGCAATCGAGTGAGTAGCTTGCACTCACTGCCGATGATTTTGGGTTAATTTGAACATATAAAGATTTACTTTATTATTAACTTTTAGGTCAAGCTCTTTGAAACAAATATTAGACAATTACTTAAGTTAATTCGTTTTCTAACCCCTGTGCCGACTTGGCTGCTGTTTTGCCCTTTATATACTTTGCAAACCAACTAACAAATTTTTTTCCTATTCTTGAATTAAAAGTTTTAAGAACCTATTAATGTATCTATGTAGTTAATATTATGGGTATGCTTAGGGCCTGAAGGAATTTACAATCCAGAAGGATTATACCAACACTGTGCTAGTAATGTATGCCGGAGCACACGCATGCTGGATTAGCTGCAAAAAGAGGCAAAAGCGACAACATTAGCATTTACAGAAAGGAACAGCAGCAACCACCAATGTTTCCTTGGAGGCTCAGCCTTTGAGATGGTTCGGTAAAGAACATGGTTATTTGTTTTGTTTTAGTTTGAAGAAGAAAAGGGCCATAAATTCCACTGAAAAGGGTGTTGTGTAATATTGGATTAAAAATACTGCAAGACTCTTAGAAACATTATTTTTTTTATTAAGCCAATGCCCGATTATTTGTGAGCAAAACAAATGAGTTGGATTGGAGCCTACATATCACTCGTTCATCATCCATTTGTTCAATTTATTCAATAAATACTGTTGAGCATATGTCAAGTTTTAGACACAGTACTGGGGTATTGTGCCTTTAGCATCAATTAAGCAAATAAGGTCTCCAAGTCTTTGGGGTTTATAGTCTCAGGGAGGCTAATGGTGTATCCTAGCAGCTGGACCCTAACAGTCATAGGCTGCTAGCCTGGAGCAAACAAGCAATTAGAGCAAGACCCATGTGAGCCAGCTCATTTTTAGAAGAGTGCACCTGCTCAAGAGAGGGAGCTTCCAAAGCAGAAGCCGGGAAAGCAGGGGGCTGGGTGGAGAATAAAGCAGAGGAGAGAACCATAAGGAGGGTAGAAGCAGGTTGCGTTTCAGGTCAGATTTTTGAGAGTAGATTACTGGCTGCTTATAGACTTTACTGAACTCCCTGACATTGTTGCCTTGGTTGTCTACTTCTACAAAAGTGGCCAGCATTTAAGAGAAATCTCATCCCCAGTGACTATTAGCCCTCTGCCTTTGGTTCATCAGCAGGCTCAACCTTACCTGCAAATAAAGATAAAAACAAAAGCAGTGAAATCCCTTCCTTGCCCCCTAAGGATCGTTTCTTGGTTTAGCTAGACTCACTTTTCTGGCTTCCTTGAGAATGAAGATAAATGTTGTTTTGTGAAATAAAAAGAGAGCTGATAGAAGGATCCAGGAAGTCCTCCAACGCCCAAATAAAGGAACAACAGATATTTATTTAGGGAGCACTCACATGATGAAGGTAAATAGCCTCTGTGGTCTTCTGCCCCTGGAGGCACAGGATCTGTGATGCAGGCTGCTCAGACCACAACCCAAAAGAGAGCCCAAGCAAGGCCCCCTTCTTCCTTACAAGGGATCACAGCCACACACTGAAGCCACACCCTAAGGCTGTTACTTCAATTCTATTGGCCGAACAATAAGCCACTACAAAGAGGTGTATTAAATGTCTATTTTTAAATTACTTATACCACCTCAAAGACATACTATGGACCTTGTAAAACAAAGGCAGAGATTGGTATATATTTTAGAAACATTTCAGTAAAAGGAAGTCTAAAATTTTGTTAGGACTTTCAGGACTGTCAGTTTCCTTATCAGTAAAGCTGATAAGCAGTATCACCTCCCCTGTGTGCAGTAAATGAGTTAGCTTTGTAACTGTCTTACAATGATGACTATTATAGGTTGGGTGCTACGTGCCCTTCCAAAAGGCTTACAAATGGAAGACTTGGTTCCGGTTGACCAATGGATCAGGAAGGCACTGAACTAATCCACTGATGGATCTACAATTTGATTGTATTATTGGGAGGTGTTGGACATTCTCAGAGGTAGGGCCTAGTTGGTGGAAGTAGGCCACGGCATTGGGTCCTCTGGGATTATGTCATATGTGGGGCCTGTCTGGTTCTCTCTGCCTCTTGACTACTGGGAGATGAGCAGCCTCTTCTAACATAAGCTCGTACTTGTTCTTCATCATTACAGGCCTACAGCATTGTGCCCAGCCAACAATAACAAAAAAGAAGCCATTGAAACCATGCACTAAGCCAATTTCTTCTTCCATTTAAAATGTTTCTCTTTGGTATTTCTCACAACTAAAGGGAGCTTAATTAACTAATTGCCTGGAATCTAGTAAATTCTTCAAAGGTGTTACTATTTCTTTTTTTAATTTTTAAAATTCTTTTAAAATTTCATGTGTGCATATTCCAAATCCCCAACCCTCTCAAATCTATAACCTCTTCTTCAGCAACAAGTCTGGCAGGTAACCAAGGGGGATGGCAGTAACCTATACTGTTTTTGGAGGATGTCCCTTGGATCTCCCAAAAAATTATTTAGAGATAAAATGAGCCTGCATCCTGTGTGTCTTAGTTTCTCTTTTATTGTTGTGGCAAACTATCTTGATGAAGACAATCGTATTTGTCAGAGTTCTCTAGAGTCACAGAACTTATGAGATGAATCAATCTCTCTCTCCATATATATTTTGGAATGACTTACAGGCTGCAGCCTAACTAGTTGAACAGTGGCTAGATGGGAATGGAAAGTCAAAGAATCTAATAGTTACTGAGTCCCACAAGGCCAGGTGTCTCAGCTGGTCTTCAGAATATTCTGGAATCCTGAAGAAGTAGGTCTTAAAGCCAATGAAGGAATGGATGTGCCAACAAGGTGAGAGGTGAAGCAAGCAAAAACAAAACCTTCTGTCTTCTATGTCCCTCTACATAGGCTTCCAGCAAAAGGTGCAGCTGAGATTAAAGGCTTGGCTTCCCACCTCAAGATCTGGATCAAAACCTGTCTCTTCTACCCTAAGATCTGGATCAGACATGTGTCTGCCTACCTCAAAGGTCTAGTGGATTCACCGACTTCAAACCAAGCAGAATATCTCTCACAGGTGTGCCCTCCATTTCTGGACTGTAGTTCATTCCAGATATGTTAAGAGAAGCTTTTTCTTTGCTAGCCACTTTGGTTTATCCCCCGCCAGTCACCTGGGCTCTGCCGCTCCAGCCTGGTTCTAGATTCACATCAGTCCCAAATAAACACACCGGAGGCTATATTAATTATGAAGCTGTTGGCCTTGTTTGTCTCTTACTGGCTAGCTCTGCCTTAAGTAATTACCCCATAATTGTTAATCTAAGTATGTTTCTTACCGGAGAATAGTTCCCGGCATCCTACCCCCATGGCGTCACCTGTTGACTCTCTTGTGTTTCCCCTTCCCAGAATCCTCCTCGACTCCTAGTCCTTCCTATCTAGGTTTTCTATTGGCCAGACAGTACTTTATTGACAAATGCACAGGCAAATAACAGGACTTCCCCAACATCTCCTCTTTTCTGTTTAAACAAAAGAAAGGTCTTAATTTTAACATAGTCATTGTATATGACAGAACAGTTATCAAGTAAGAACACAGTTACAACATTTTGTCTGTTAACATTTAGCAAGATCTAAAGAAAATATCATCCATCCCATCCTTGTGAGTCTAAAGTCCTATATGTAGCTTATCTTTTATCATAACTAAGGAAAACTATAATTATAACTATCTGTCTTCAACTCCATCAAAGACCACAGAAGGATAATATATAAACACTAGGATTGACAGAGATATCTTACTGCCTGGACAGTCACCCGAAGTTCCTCTGTAGCGTTGGGGCATCCATCTTCAGCCCATAGGCCACAATGTGTCTGGAACACTTCTCAGCAAAGCAGGAAATTTCAAACCATCCATCTGCATTGGCAGTCTGTCAGTCATTTTTCTGTGTCCTGCAGAATGTCTCATAGACTCTTCCATGAAGCAGGAACCCTGTAAGACTGAGTTCAGCAGTCACTTTCCTGTGGGTCCTGCATGTCCAGATTATACAACAACAGTCAAGCAGTACAGGCAAGAGCAGTTTCTTGCCCAAATGGCTAATCTTGCCATGTTGAAAGCAAACTCCATAACAAGTTTCTTCGATGCCCATCTTCCTCTCAGACGTAATTGGTGCTGCCAGGAGCAGACATTTCTCATTGTCAAGAAAAACCCTAAACCATTTTAAATGCCATTTTCTGAAGGTCTTTGAGAGGTTTGAAGACTGTTTATCTATCTCAAATATTTTTCTGTATATCTAGAAAACCTAACTTACCTAACTATAAATTCTGACTATTATAAGTAACTATCTATAATCTGTATTTAATTACGCATTACATTTTAAAAGATCAGTATAAGCACAATACTTAATCAAGAGGAGAAATATACATATCACAAAATTGACCTTGAATTTGTATCAATAAATGAAAAACAATACCTATATCATAATTCCCTTTTTTACCATTAAAAGGATTGGCTGTGATCACTAGCCAATTATAAACAATCCCATTTAAATGAAAACAAAGATTTATAAACAAGATGGGAATTAGGATGTCGCTCATTCCAAACTGCTTCCTGCTGGAAGGGGGCGCTGTTCATACCATGGGGATCATGACAAAACTCAGAAACCTGTATAAGTCCGTATTTTCGGGGTCTGTAAAGCTGCATCATCTTAGCTGTCTCAATAGTTGGAACACCTAGTCCACTGCTTCCGGGGGTCTTGGTTCGTCAAACCACAGAAGTCTGGAAGAAATCCTCAGCTTTTTATGTTCTGTGGAAACATAAATTAAAACTCCTTTTCCGAGTAACATATCCTTGTACTTAAATTTTGAAGTCAAGGCATTTTCAAAAGATAGAAGTTGGATTAATTCAGCAGCATTTATAATCAAGTGTACTTTAGCATTTGTTCCTTCCTTAGCAATCAAAAAACTGAAAAACATAATAGCGTACAGTATCCAGACTCTCTGTGTATTTTCCATCTTTACGTGGCTTATTTATTTATCTATTAATACTTTATTTCTTTCACTTTTATTTATTTTTCTCTGAGACAGGGTTTCTCTTTGGAAACCTGCCTGCCTCTGCCTCTGGAGCAATTCCTACCGGCGTGCGCCACCACAGCCAGCTTTTGTATTTATTTACCACTTTGCCGTTTGATTTTCTCTCTCAATCTCACGTATATTTTTTAAACACACTGTAAACCTTTAGAGGTTTTTCTTCATCCAAGTCTGACTTTACTGTAAATCTTTATGTTTTTCTGGCCACGTGTCTTATCTGTAAAACCGCGGCTGTTTTAAACTGCTGTTTCAAGATGGCGGGCGTAAGCATGATTCCAGATTACCGCCTCAGTCCATGCTGACATCCAGCAAATGCTGCCACTTCCAGCTGTATGTACACATCTTTCAATCGTTAGCAGAGTCTCTTAAAACAACCTTGCTGGCTTTTTTTTCTTCTTCTTTCTTTTTATGCCGAGTCAGGAAGACTCCCGTAAGCGAGCCGTGTGAATCTCGGCTTGTCGCTAGCAAAACAGAGCACACCTGAGAAAAATGCTACTACCAAAAATCTGTGCTTCTCTCCGTTCTTCTGTTTCTAAAATTCCTTTAAAGCTTTTGTTATTTTGCGTGGAAATTCATGACCCCACTCCTGACAACCATTTTGTTAAGAGAAGCTTTTTCTTTGCCAGCCGCTCAGATATAGTCAAGTTGGCAACCAAGAATAGCCACCAGAGCAATTTAAAAAAAGAAAGCATGTAATTGTCTTACAGTTTCAGAGGGTTAGCCATGGGGAATGAACGTCTTGAACTGCATGTAGGAAGCAGAGATTCACACTGAGAATGGTGGCAATCTTTGAAAATCTCAAAGCCCATCCACAAGTGGCACACCTCTTCCAACAAGGCCACACCTCTTAATCCTTCCCTTGCAGTTCCACCAACTAGGGGTCAGATATTCCAACACTTGAATCAATGGGAACCGTTCTCATCCAAACTACCATACTGCCTTTTTAAAAGAAGAAAACAAACAACATTGAAAGCAATAGAGAAAAACTCCTCATGCAACACTAACCTCTAGCCTCCAGATGTGAATGACAATGTGCATGAAAACCCTCTCTACACACACACACACACACACACACACACACACACACACACACTTCTCAAAAGCTACTAAGCAGTGTGGATCCAAAGAAAGAAATGAAAAAAAATTCAATTTGAAAATTAGATGTGATTCCATACTCAGTTTTGCATTAAGATCTTGCTTCCTCTTCATTTTAAAGAAAAGCAAATAAGAAGCCCTAAAGGATACATTGTCATCATTGTGAGTGTACCTGAGGTAGAACTAAATCTGGGACCCACTTCAATGTAAAAGGCATTATTTCACTCTCCAGACAAATAGAGAGCACAGGAGTGGGTGTACAAAGTGTCTGTCATGTCATGCTTTCACAGCTTTGGTGGGGGGATTTTTAGTAAAAGGAAAACTATCTGGGTTTGCAGTTCAGTTGGTAGAGTGCTTGCCCAGCATGCATGGAGCCCTGGGTTTGATCCCCAGAACCACATAAACTGGGCATTGTGGTGCATAGCTGTGCTTCTAGCACTAAAGAGGTTCAGGCAGGAGGATCAGGAGTTCAAGGTCATCTTCAACTACATAGCCAGTTTCAGGCCACTCCTGAGTTACAAGAGACTCTGGTCAAAAAGGAAAAGAAATGTCTAAGACTGTCCTCAGATGGTGATAAAGGAAAGAAAAAATGGGAGGGTTGTTTACATATATATTTAAAAATAATGTGCAAAGTGTTTATCATTAGTATTGTGATGTAAATGTTTGTCTCAATTTACCCATCAAACACTATCTGGGTCTGCTCAGCAAAGAGGCTGTATGTACTACTCGATGGAGTGTAATGGAAGAGGACTATCCAAGGAAGGAGTAAGAAAATCTAAAACTAAGACTCTGAAGGGCTAGAATCAGACATGATTCATTATAGTATAACGTGTAGTCTTCCTGCCAGCTGCCCCCAAATAACACACAAGACACTATATTAATTATGAAGTTGTGGGCCGTTTGCTATGATTTCTTATCAATTAGCTCTGACTTAATTGCTAATCTGAGTATTTCCATGTCTCTTACTGGAAAAAGTTTCCGGACTTCTCCCATGTCCTACATCGTGGCTGCTATGCCTCTGTTTCCCAGAATCCTCCTCGACTCCTAGTCCCACCTATCTTGCTTCCCTATTGGCCAACAGTGCTTTATTTACGTATACACAGAAAGACTTCCCCCACCAATTATAGGAAGAGGCAGACTCGGAGGCATGTAGTATATGAAAGCATTGTATATGAACAGTACCACAAATTGTTCTGTTCCTCCAAAGCTTAAATCATAAAGAAGACAATTCAGATGGATGAGGTAGACAAGTTACCAAAGGCCAGATATCAAACAACCTTACATAATAAGCAAAGGCATTTAGGGTTCATCTTATCCATCAAATAACATTGAGTCCAGGTGGGACTATTGTGTTAGCTAGCATTTTGTCACTAACAAAAAGTGCCCAAGAATAACAACTTAAAAGGGGGAGGGGTTATTCTGGCTCACAACTCCAAGGTTTCGGTCCTCGGTCCCTTAGCTCTGTTGTTCTTGGACTGTGAGGAGATAGACCAGCAAGTCAGGAAGCATGTGGGGGATCAGAGCTGCTCACCTCACTGTAGCCAGAAAGGAGAGGGGGATGGAGGGAGGGAGTGTGTGTGTGTGAGAGGGAGGGAGGATGGGAGAGAGGGAGAGAGAGAGGCAGACAACAGACAGAGACAGAAAGAGAGAGGGGGAAGGGAGGAAGTCAGGGAGGGAGAGAGAGACAGACAGGCAGACAACAGACAGAGAGACAGAAAGGGGGAGAAGAGAGACAGAGACAGAAAAAGAGAGGGGGTCAGATCTAGAGATAAGATCTATCCTTCAATAGCTCATCCTCAGTGATTTTTCTCTCCAAATAGGACCCACCTTCTAACATGAACTCACCATAAGAATTAACCCATTGATGAATTAAGAGCTTTCATGATCCAAACAACCAGTAAAGTTCTGTCAGCTGGCAACCAACCCCTTAACACATAAGACTGACAGGAGTGTCATATCCAAACCACAACACATGATGATGTGCAGTCATACTCCTTTGTGTATCAAACCCACACCACTTACACAGAAAAATGTGCAATAATAAATGAAAGAAGTTAGTTAACTGGACTGGATTTAATTTAAAAATGATCACTCCTCCTCATATTTCTGGGATACTTGCTAAAATAGTTACCTCCTGGAATACTGTTGATTCCATATTAATGTAGGAAGACAGTGAATCTCCTTGCTGTTTGAAAGAAGTGGATATAACAAGGATATATAGCTATGGGATGGTTTCAGGGATAATCTTACATGGAATTTTTTAAAAACACAAGAAATGAATGCAAAGGAAGTCGGTAGGGGAAAAACCCAGCAAAAACCTTGCAAGTGCCCTTTGTGGAGATGGCCATGCTGTAATGGGAGAAAATGGGTATCTGTACCTCATAGTTGCCTAATGGTCACCTGGAGCAGTATCAGCTGCTTGGGTGCCAACTACAGATAATCCCTTGGCAGAAAAGCTGGCAGCAGCACACACGCGTTGTTTTCTGGAGCCAATTTGCATTTTGTGCTTTGTTTGTCTGAGCCAAAACAGCATAAACTATGCCAAACCTGGTTTTCTGATTATTTTCAGGCTGATTGAAACTGGCACATGACATGGTTTTATCTAATTAACCCACATGTGGTACAAAACAAAACAAATCTGAAATGGAAAGCTCTTTCTGTCTTCATTGAAAGGCAGAGGTGAATATATAATTATTTTGTCCTTGTCTCTCAGCCACATTTACAGTTGTGGGAGGAGATATTTCCCTAATAGATAGCAAAACAAGTTCTATGTATGCTGTGTCTATAATTAAAAATGATTATGTTTTACATTTCCTAAGTCGAATATTTTCCTTTACAACATCTGGCTAAAAAAGAAACATGAGGGAGATATGTGCTTAAATAAACACAAGGGTTGCTCTCTCTATACATACTCTTTTGATATCACGTGTGAGAGTTTGTCTCATACCAACTGATTTTCCAATCCTCTGGACATCAACTGTGTTCTATAATCCAATTCTGACACTAATTATCCTAGAATTAGCAGAATTAGTACAGACCCACAGGTTAAGAATTTGGTCCCACAGGGTTGTCCCCACTTCAGACACCGATTGCGGATTTCCAGGGTACCATCTGTACTTCTGACTGACTGGCTACAAACAGGGAGGGGGCAGGTTCTATGACCTCCTTCTCCAATTTCATAATTTGCTATAAAGACTCTCACAACTCAGTGAAACTTTTTGTTTATCATTACTAGCTTATTATAAAGGCCACAGCTGAAGCATATCCATATGGAAGATATTCAGAGAGCAACGGTCAGGAATGTGGGGATGGGGAGTTTCCAAGCCAGTTCAGCTCTTTGCTGTATTCCTGAGCCTAGAAACTCCTCAAACCCCATTGTTTAGGGTGTATAATAGAAGTTACATAGGCGTGGCAGAGTAAATCCTTAGCCCTTGGTGACTGAACTCAGTCTTCAGTGTCTCTCCCCTTCTGGGAGACAAGTGGGCTACAGATTCCAATTTCCAAATCCCAATTCCCAAATTCTAATTCCTCTGGCACCCACGACACCCATTTCTCTATCCCACCTTACAATCATAAAGTTGGATATGGTTGAAAAATGCTTGGATGGTTGCATTAGTTACTTGTTTCTGTGACAAAACAAAACATCTAACAAGAAAGGGTTTATTTTAGCTACAGGTTCAGGGTACACGGGATCCTGGTAGGAAGGTCATGGGGAAAAAAGCCTGGGACAGCTTTCACATTGTATCCACAGCCAGGAAGCAGTGACAAGTAAATGCTACTTCAGTTTGATTTATTCCTTTTTATTCAATCTGAGTAGAACTACCTACTGAGGGAAGGTTTCCCCACCTCAATTAAGATCTCTTACAGATTGGCCTAGGTGTAAACCTAAGTAGATAACCCCTTATAAGCATACCTACAAACTTGTATTTTAGGTGATTTTAGAGTCTGTTAAGTTGATAATAATATCTGGTATCACAGGGCTCTTTATGAATAACATGTGTCTGCAAGGGGAAATTTAAATTATATTATATTTGCATCAATGTCTGTATTTGTTTTTCTAGTGCTGCTGTAGAAAGCTGTGTAACACTCAGACTTTGTAGAATCCAAAGGAGCTTAGCGGGGCTCTGTGTACTGTGGTGATATTTTATTGATGATTTATTAAAGCTTGCCTGAGGATTCAGAAAGCAAAGCCAGCAGCAAGACATAGAGATCAGGCAGTGGTGGTACACACCTTTAATCCTAGGACTCTGGATTAAGAGGTAGACAGACCTCTGTTAGTTCAAGGCCTCACTGGCTACATGAAATCGATCCAGTCCTAACTGAAACAGCTCATACAAAGTTGATCTAAGTGCTTGGGATCACACACCTTTAATCCCATAACTAGGGAGGCAGAGACAGGAGGATATGGCTGGACACAGAGAGGAATATAAGAAGGAGGAGGCAGGAATTCAGAGCCTTTTGCCTCTGAGGACTTGTGGAGACAGGATTGCTATTTCGTCTTGGTAATCAGCTTCTCTGGTCTTCAGATTAAGGCTTGAACCCCAGTATCTGTCTCCGGGTCCTTTATTTTTCATGCTACAATGTACAGAGAACCCTGGGGCTGAAGTCAAGGTGTCTGTAAGACTGCCTGTCTGGCAGGCTTGGTAAAGATCCTCAAAATAATTCATCCAAATTATTGCCAGCATTCATTTGGTTGTGGGACTGACTGAGACCTGTGATTTCCTTCTGGCTATCAGTTGAGGCCATTACAAGCGACTTGTGTCCCCTTTCTGGCCAGCAACAGCACATTATATCTCTTGTGTTTCAAAAAACAGACTTCTGCTTCTGCTCCCTGAAGACAAGAACTGTTTTTAAAGAATTTAAGTAACCTGTGCCTATCTGAATAGTGTCTCTCAGGGTCAAAGGAAGCCAGGCCTGCTGGCACAAGAAGGAGTGCTGGGGCTGGAAGTCAAGACCTTGCCTGGAAAATGAGTAAATAAATAAACAAATAAATAATAAATTCATGAATAAGTAAATTTAGGAGTTTAATTATGCTTACAAAAATCCCCGTGTAGTGGTACCTACATTAATGTTTGATTAAATAACTGGAAACAGATCTTAGGGAAGGCAGCCTTTACAATTCTGTATTACCTATTTGCCTATATAGACCAAAAGTTATCTATTGGATAACTAAATATAGGATTGAAGATATGTATATATATATACATATATGCTTACTTGTATATGTATTTGCATACACATATTTCCTATACATATTTATGCTTACTTGTATATGTATATGCATACACATATTTCCTATGCATATCTTCCAGAAAAAGCTCAGAAGCAATGACACTCAAGGACAAAAAATATGTGTATGCTCAGTACCTAAGTCATGGTTCCCAAATACTGTTTCTCCATGATATAAAATATGGCTCAGTCTAGGGCAGGGAAAACTTAAATCTGGGACATCTTACTGTATCAGAAAGTAAGGGCATGCTCAAACAAACATAGAAGGATGTAGAAGGCAGCAAGAAAGGGCTGTCGCTGGCCAAGTGTGACAGGGAAAAGAAGAATAGTGTTTCTGAACACTTAACTGTTGAAGGTGGAGTTCACTCCTATCAGCAACAGGTCTCTGAAAGAATGAGATCTGAGTTATAACTTTGATTATTGGTAGAGTTGTGGCATTCTAAACGGCCCACTATTTAGTAAAGAACAAAGGCATGTCACTGTCCACATCTCATGAGTTAATCCAAATGAGGCACTGGAGAAACTAGAGAGACGTCTCAGTGGTTCAGATCACTGAAGAGGACTTGAATGTGCTCACAGGCACACACACACACACACACACACACACACACACACACACACACACACACATACACATAAAAGTAAGCCTTAAATACAGTTGTCACAATTACGACTGTCAATCTCCTGGGCAAGAAAACACTTTCCAGAAGCTTTAAGGCGTCATATAAAACCTACCTGAAATTCTTAGCTTGGCATCATGTTGCTTTAGCCACTGAGCACTCTCACCCTTGAGAATTCCTCACTTTAATAATCTCTGAGTTATAATGCTGTCTGACTTCTCTGGGTGTCCTGTATGAATTAATTCAACAGAGATGAACAATGACCAGGGAACTGAAGGGAGTCCAGAGTAAAATCCCAGAAACAACAGTAATGTATTAGAACCCATCGAATAAAATAAGGATCCATGAGTCACTATTTGTATAAACAAATGAAAAGGGCTATTCTCAAAGAGAACACTAGTTAATGTAGAAGGAATGATGGAGTCTGAAATCACTATTTCATATTCATAAATTATTCAGGCAAAAAAATACCATGGATGCTAAAACCAGTGAGGAGCTGGATGTTTGCATAGCCTCAAAGTATCTCCCCACAAATTGCTTATCAACTGTGTATTAATTATTTAAAAGACACACAGTGGAGAAACTCAGCATGTGTCATCTTAAACCAAGTGATTATAGTCTACACTGCCAATAACAGGACAAGCCGTCACCATGCATTTCCCAACGTGATACACTGAGAGAAACACAGCATCCTTCTACAGGATCCCTGCCAAAATGCATAGCTTTGTTTGAATCTTGATGAAGCAGCAGACAAAGGCAAATTAAATGGCACTCTGCAAAGTCATTGGCCTGTGTTCTTCAAAAATCATTATAAATAGGAAAGCTGGTTTTTTTTTTCCTAGCTTGAAAGGGATCAAAGAAGCCCGACAATTAAATAGTTCAGAATCAAATCCTAGAGCATGAAGGTTGGGGGCTGGGAAGATCTTCCCTTTTTGTTTATGAATCCTTTATTGGGACACTGGAAAAATTTGAGTAGAGTTTCATGTATTAGGTGGGAATGTGTATCACTGGGTAATTTCTTGATTTTTTTTATACATAGGCTCTGATTGACCTGATTATTGTGAAATTTAGACCAAAGTATCTCGGATCCATAGGATAACCACACTAAAACATTTCCGGAAGAAGGAGAACCCTCCTTGGGCTCATCAGGTCCGGCTGCCTGGAGGTTTGGATTTATGACTTTGGAGGTGCTATATTTGGAGAAGAAGAGTATGCAGATGCAACCATTAAATTAGCTGAAGTCACACTGCCTGGATCTGAGCTTTTATAAGGAGGGAGGGATGGAAGTAGACACAGAGAGGAAGTGCTGCAATTGTAGAGAGAGAGTCTACTGTGATATTGCTGCAAACCAGAAAACCCGAGGATTTCTGGCAAATGGCAGAAGCTATCCCAGGAAGAGACAGCTATCCCAGGAAGCGACAACCCTGCCTGTAACGAGAAGCTTTTTCTTTGCTAGCTGCTTTGGTTTATCCCCCGCCAGCCGCCTGGGCTCTGCCGCGTTGGAGTCCCCAAATAAACACACAGGAGGCTATATTAATTATGAAGCTGTTGGCCTTGCTTGTTTCTTACTGGCTACCTCTGACATAAGTAATTACCCCATAATTGTTAATCTAAGTATTTCTCTTACCGGAGAATGGTTCCGGGCTTCCTACCCCCATGGCATTACATCTTGACTCTCTTGTGTTTCTCCTTCCCAGAGTCCTCCTGGACTCCTAGTCCCTCCTATCTAGATTCCCTATAGGCCAGACAGTGCTTTATTGACAAATAACAGGCAAATAACAGGACTTCCCCAACATCTCCTCTTTTCTGTTTAAACAAAAAGAAAGGTCTTAAATTTAACATAGTCAAATCATATATAACAGAACAGTTATCAAGTAAGAATACAGTTACAATATTTTGTCTATCAACATTCAGCAAGATTTAAAGAAAATATCATCCATCCCATCCTTGTGAGTCTAAAGTTCTATATGTAGCTTATCTTTTATCATAACTAAGGAAAACTATAATTATAACTATCTGTCTTCAACTCCATCAAAGACCACAGAAGGACAATATATAAACACTAGGATTGACAGAGATATCTTACTGCCTGAACAGTCACCCGAAGTTCCTCTGTATTATAGGGGCATCCATCTTCAGCCCATAGGCCACAATGTGTCCAGAAGATTTCTCAGGATAGCAGGTAATTTCAAACTGTCCATCTGCATTGGCAGTCTGTCAGTCATTTCTCTGTGTCCTGCAGAAAGTCTTGTATACTCTTCCATGAAGCAGGAACCCTGTAAGACTGAGTTCAGCAGTTACTTTCCTGTGGGTCCTGCATGTCCAGATTATACAGCAATAGTCAAGCAGTCTAGGCAAGAGCAGTTTCTTGCCCAAATGGCTAATCTTGCCATGTTGAAAGCAAACTCCATAATGAGTTTCTTCGATGCCCATCTTCCTCTCAGACATAATTGGTGCTGCCAGGAGCAGACATTTCTCATTGTCAAGAAAAACCCTAAACCATTTTAAATGCCATTTTTCTGAAGGTCTTTGAGAGGTTTGAAGACTATCTGTCTGTCTCAAATACATCTCCATTTATCTAGAAAACCTAACTTACCTAACTATAAATTTTGACTATTATAAGTAACTATCTATAATCTGTATTTAATTACGCATTACATTTTAAAAGATCAGTATAAGTACAATACTTAATCAAGAGGAGAAATATACACATCGCAAAATTGACCTTGAATTTGTATCAATAAATGAAAAACAATACCCATACCATAATTCCCCTTTTTACCATTAAAAAGAGATTGGTTGTGATCATTAACCAATTATAAACAACCCCTTTAAATGAAAACAAAGATTTATAAACAAGATGGGAATTAGGACGTCGCTCATTCCAAACCTGCCAGCCCCTTGGTCTTTCAACTTGCAGCCTCCAGAACAGAAAGAGTAAATGTCTGTTGTTTTAAACCATTTAACTTGTGGAATTAGGCTGTGGCAGCCCTAGAAGTGAATAGATGCTCTTGGATTGCTTTCTGTTAACTTTAGCTTCTATGTGTACGATCTTCTGACTTGAAAATTCTGAAAGATCGAGTGAAACAGATTTATTTTATATTTATAAAAGATTTATTTTTATGATTTTAAGTGTGTGTGTGTGTGTGTTTGCATATGAGTGTGGGTTCCCATGAAGATCAGAGATGTCATGTTTCCTGGGGCTGTAGTTAAAGACCATCGTAACATGGGTTCTGGGTACCCAATTTGTATCCCCTGCAAGAGCAGTGCATGTTCTTAAAACTTCTGAACCATTTTCCAGCCCCCCTAGTGAAAAATTTAAGAAATTCTATCTCGGGTTTTTTATGCACACACTTTTATATGATGTTACTATATATCTTAACCCCCTCACCTCCTCCCTGGATGTTGTCCTAAAAGTAACTAACCAGATAAAACAAAAATGTTTACTGAATTATATTTGAGCCTTTTTTGAATTAGCACAATACAGTAAAAACGCCTCAAAATATCTGACTCAGAGACATAGCCCATTAACTATGAATATAAATGCATGTATAAAAGTCAAGTGTTATACAATAACCCTGAGCTTTGCTCACCATTGCAAAAATTGAAGAACAAACATTTCTTTAAAAAGATTTATTTTATTTTCCAGTGTATGTGTATATATGTACTTATGAATGTGTATGTACTTATGAATGTGTATGTGTGTGCTTGCGTGCTCGTGTGTGTGTGTGTGTGTGTGTGTGTTTGACACTGGCTGTCTTCCTCAATTGCTTCTCATTTTTAAAAGATTTATTATTTGTGTGTATGTATTTGTGTGAGGGTGTGCACTGGTGTATACCTCTGAGCACGTGCAGAAGTGAAGAGACATCGAAGTCTTCCTCTATCACTCTAAACAGATTCCTTTGAAGCAGAGTCTCTCCCTGAACCTGGGGCTTGTATTTTATAAGCTTGAAGCCAGGAAGCTGCAGTGATCTTCCTTTCTCAGGGCTGGAGTTTAGGTATGCATGGGGTACCCAACTGGTTATGTGACTGTTGAGATCTGAACTCCAGTCCTTATGACTGCTCAGCAAATATACTGAGTCATCTTCTCAGTCTCTTCATGTAAGTTTTTGAGACTGGGTTTCTCACAGGAACTTACCAATTGACTAGACTGGCTGACTAGCAAGACCCAGGGATCCTACTGTCTTTGTTTCCCAGAACCGGGGTTTTTACATGGTGATAGATATCAGAACTCAGGTCTGATGCTTGCACAACAAATACTTTACCTCCTGAGCCATCTCTCCATCCCCCAATAATGGGGACTTGCTGAAAATTCTTAAAATTCTGGTTTCAGTCATCTCTTTAGAACACAGCTCAGCACTTCAGTCAGAATTTGACATCTGATTTCAAGAAAGGATTGTTGATGGTGCTCAGGCACAAAGCTACCCATTACTGTTTATGACTTACTGTTTATAAACCAAACCATGTACTATTTATATGTTGGACTGGTGCTTGCCTCCCATCAGCTTTAAAAGTACACATTGACATCACATGCCCAGAAAGACATTTGAATTAGATGATGATGATGGTGATGGTGTGTGTGTGCCAGAAAAAAAAACACTTTGGATAAACACAACTAGAAAACAGAAAAATGCTGATTTTGTTTTGGTCTCAACTGTGTTTCATGGCCGACTCTGTGAATGTATGAGGGTTGGAGACAAATCTGCTAGGCATTCTTAATCTAAAATGAATACTCAGACCATCTGACCTCTAATGCTGCCATCTGACCTCTAATGCTGCCATCTGACCTCTAATGCTGCCATCTGCCAGCTGGACTACTTTCCTAGGGTTTTCCCCCCTGCATGATCACTAAGCTAATTTATTGAAACCACAGGGGATTTAGGGCATTGTGGGTCCACTTTCACTTTTCACAATATCATGCTACAAAACCCATCTCACCAGTGCAATGTCCCTGCACGGCAGCCACAAGAACAGAGTGACCTTTGCAGGTCAGCTGCAACAGCTAAGTAACCAGAAATACCTTTGGAAGGAGTTGTAAAAGGAATCTCTAAACAATTATAACTTCTCATCCCAATAATTTTTATATCCTTACTTTTACTACATTCCAGTGGAAAAAGTCACGCACTAAATTCACTGCCAAAGCCTATACTTTAGGATATGATATAAACATATTTCTCTGTCAGTCCCTTGTATGCTATACCATATGCAACCAATCACAAGCAGCAGAGGAGAAGCCCCATTTGATGCTCCCATGTAATCCTCTAGGACCATGGCCTGATGTTTTAAGAGATGGCAACAGGGTCTCCCAGTTCTTGTTGCTTGCTTTCTGTATCGTGATAGAAAATTAAAGATCATCATGGTCCAACCTATTACCTATTGCTGACTTTCCCAGCAAGCTGGAACCCAAGCCAGGACCTGAACACCCCTACACCAGCTTGACTCCCCAGATCCTCATACAAATTCCCTATCCTGTCCACTTTGCTGTGGGCATGTGGGTGAAATACGACCCTTCTCTCTGTGACTGTCTGGGGGATGCATTGCAGCCCTCAGTGGGCCCCTCTGATATACGCTTTAGATTGGTCACCCCTGCATTTCGTGTTCCATTCCTTGGAATTCCAGCTGGCTCTCTGTCTAGGTTCCTTGGGGGCCATCTTTTGTGGGAACTCTCCCTGCGGCTGAGTTTGGGTTTTTGGTGAGATGAAATAAGGTGAGCTACTAGAAGCAATTTAAACTAGTTATTCAATACTTGTTCCTATCTTTCATTTTGTTTGTTTAGCTTTCTAAGCCGTCCCTCTTTCACAGAAGAGTGTTGACATGATCAGAACAATAAGCAAATAACTACTGGTGCAAGCGTTGATGTGGTAAGCCAGTAACTAGTTTTCTTCTGCCTCAGTGGTGCTGCACAGCAGGGTCTACCTGAGGCCCCAGGGAGTGTCTATAAATGCCAGGACTCCTTACTCAGGACTAAGACTGCCTCAGGACATTCTACCTAAAATTCCATCCTTAAATTCACTTCCCTTTCTCTTTCTTCTTTCATTTTCTTTCTCCTTATTTGTCTTAGTTATCTGCTGCTGTAGAACAAATTAATTACCCTTATTGGATGCCTTAAAATAACATTAAACATTTATTTTCCCGAAGAGCCACTGTGTGTGTGTGTGTGTCTGTCTGTCTGTCTGTCTGTCTGTCTGTCTGTGTGTGTGTGTGTGTGTTTGTTTGGAAACAAAGGCTTGCTGTAAGCTCAATCTGGCCTTGAACTCATGATTTTATCACAGCTTTCCAAACTGGAATTACAGGTTCTTGCATGCTTGGATTCAGTGTCTATGAGTTGGAAATTTAGGGCCAGCTAAGTTGCCTGCTTTTTGGCTGTAGTCATAATGTCAGTTAGCTCCCAAACCTGCAAAGCATGGCAAAACAAGGTGAGCTAAGGTTGTGGTCTTATTGTTAGAGGTGAAACCTTGCAGCCATGTTGAATGTTGGAGGGGA
This sequence comes from Mesocricetus auratus, assembly GCF_017639785.1. Taxonomy (NCBI): domain Eukaryota; kingdom Metazoa; phylum Chordata; class Mammalia; order Rodentia; family Cricetidae; genus Mesocricetus; species Mesocricetus auratus. The sequence goes on along the minus strand of NW_024429180.1, from coordinate 43,609,427 downwards.
TTGCTTAAAGTAATGAATGCAAGAAGGCAAGAACCTATGAAGGCTAGCTACTGTTGTGTATACATCTAATTAAGACTAGGTCCTTTGGCTTTGAAACTTAGTTTAGCCAGCTAACTAAATTTTAGCGGGTAAATGTAGGCAAAAGTGAAGTGTACTAAGTTGTAGCCATAAAGGAAATGGTATTACCCACCATTACTTCCATTTCCACCTTCTCATTGGGTGGACTATGTATGTGTTAGATGTAGATAAACATAAAGACTCAAGAGGAATTAGAGCAGCAGGGCTGGAGAAGCCCAAGCCCTTACCACGATGGAGATGCTATGGTGGTCCCAGCTTGCACATGCTTAGACAGGTAGCTAAAAGCAAGCTTCCAGGCCATGCCCTTCACAGCTGTTCTATGTCTCTATTACTAGAGTTGAGCCTATGGTTTAGCTACTATAAGGTCCATAGGTGAAAGGAGTTAGGGTTGAGAGATAATGGGCAATTAGTTCTGAAAGACCTATAATGCTGGTGAACATCTGTGATCCTAGCACTTGGAAGGCTGAGGCAGGAGGATGATGAGTTTCATGTCAGTCTGCACTACAGAGTAAGCTACATGGTACTATTCTGTTGCAAAAGTAAATAGAAATGACACACGCAGGACTTCATTATATGTAATATTAAGTTTAGACTCTGTCATACTCCCTTATTTATTTGTTATTGATTGATGGGGGAAGTCCTGTGTATATGTCAATAAAGCACTGTTAGCCAATAGGGAAGCAAGTTAGGTGGGACTAGGAGTCTAGGAGGACACTGGGTAGGAGAAACACAGGAAGTCAAGATGTAACCGCCATGGGGTAGGAAGCCCAGAAAATTCTCCCGTAAGAGAAATACTTAGATTAACAATTATGGGATAATTACTTAAGTCAGAGCTAGCCAGTAAGAATCAAGCAAGGCCAATAGCTTCATAATTAATATAGCCTCCTGTGTGTTTATTTGGGACGGATGTGGCTCTGGAACCAGGCTGGTGGGAAGGTTTCCCTTTACAATTGATCTTTTTAAAATCATTTTTATTCTTTGAAAACTTAATGCATGTATATTGTGTACCTTGATCATATCCACTCCTCCTTCCATTTTACTCCTGGTATCATTTAAATATACACCTTCCTCCAAACTTTATGTTCTGTTAACCTTTAAAAAATAATTCTCCGTGTCCAATATATTTATGGGTGTAGGATCCTCTTCTGGGGCATGGGTGATCTTTCAATGGAAACTCCCCACAAAGAGAAGTGACTCTTCTGCCCTTAGCAGCCAATAATGACCAACAACTCCCCAGTGAGGGCTGGAGCACCAGGAGCTCCTCCCTATTCCACACTAGAAATTTTCATTGACTTGATCTTGTGCAGGTCTTATGCAAATACCTAGTTTCTGTGAGCTATTCATGGGTCCCCTGACTACATCCTACCCAGAGATCAGCATTTCAAAGCCCCCCTCTCCATCTTTCAGGTCTTGTATTCTTTGTATCCTTTCTACCTGATTGTCTTGGTTCTGTTGTATTGCTGTAAAGAGATGCTACCATCAAGGGAGCTTAGAAAAGAAAGCATTTAACTGAGGGCTTGCTTATGATTTCAGAGAGAAAGTTCATTACCATCATGACAGGGAGCATGGCAGCAGGCAGGCAGGTAGGGAACTAGGGCAGTAGCTGAGAGCTTACATCTGATCCACAAGCAGCAGGTAGGGAGACAGAGACAAACAGAGGGACAGACAACAGAGACAGACAGACAGAGAGACTGAACTGGGCTTTTGAAAATTCAAAGCCCACCCCTGATGTGGAATGTCTTTCTGTATGCTGTGAATATGTGCTGCTTTTATTGGTTGATAGCTAGGCAGTAAATCCAAACAGAGGTAAAGAAAGAAAGAAGGCGGAGTCAGAGAGATGCCACATAACGACCTAAGGAGTAACATGCTGGAGCATTACTGGTAAGCCACAGTCTTGTGACATTATACAGATTAATAGAATAGTCTAATTTATAAGAGAGAGCTAGTCAGTAATATGTCTGAGCCTTTGACCAAACAATTATAATTAACATTAAGCCTCTGAGTGTTATTTCATAAGCAGCTGCAGAAACTGTGGGTAAGATAAAGAATTCAACTATATACTCCCAGTGACACACCTCTTCCCACAAGACTATGCCTCATAATCCTTGCTAAACAACTCCATCAACTGGGGACCAAGCTTTCAAATATGTAAGCCTGTAGAGAAAGTTTTCATTCAGACCACCATGCGGGCGTCTCTTCTGCAATGTTCCCTGGAGATGGAGGGACTTCTTATACAGATGCCCCATCTACAGCAGAATTCTCACAGGTCCTTATCCTCAGCACTTTAGACAGCAGCAAGTCCCTCTACTAACCACTGCCTTCTGTGGTTATCAACAGACAGGCCTTTTCGTAGTTTGTGGTTTTATGTTCCAGTTAATAACACCAATCTGAACATTCCACACGTGATTTTTTTTTACCAGCACAAAATTTGCTTGTATTAATATTCTCTTACTTTTGCACACTGCAGTTAGAATGTTTCTGTTTTTTTCCTCAATATATGTTTTTATTTAAATTAGAAACATGAATGCTTCACATGTCAATCCCAGCTCCCTCTCCCACCCCTCCTCCCATGTCCCTCCACCAGATCCCCAGACCCCCACCCCATCCCCACATCATTCCCCAGGGAGGGTGAGGCCCTCCTTGGGGGGATCTCCAGAGTCTGTCATTTCATCCAGGGCAGGACCTAGGTAGGCCCTTCCCCATGTGTCCAGGCTGAGAGAGCATCCCTCTATTTGGAATGGGCTCCCAAAGATCATTTATATACCATGGTAAGCACTGATCTACTACCCAAGGCCCCAGTGATTTCTGTGGCCTCCTTACTGGCACTACATTCATGAATCATTCCCCTGTTGGCCTCTCAGCCATCAGTCTGGGATTCAAGAGCTCCCCCTTATCTGGTCAGCTGTCTTTGTGGGTTTTACCATCATGGTCTTGACCCCTTTGCTCATCATTCCTCCATCTCTGTCACTAGGTTCCAGGAGTTCAGTTCAGTGTTTAGCTGTGGGTATCTGTCTCTGCTTCCATGAGTCCCTGGATGAAGGTTCTAGGATGGCATATAGAGTAGTCATCAACCTTATCATCAAGGAGGGGCAATTAATGTAGTCTCTCCACTATTGCTTAGTTTGCCAGTTGGTGTTATCCTTGTAGATCTCTGGAGATCTCACTAGTGTCACCTCTCTCTTCAAGCCTATAATGACTCCAACTATTATGGTATCTCTCATCCTGCACTCCTCAATTCTTACTCTGACTCAACCTTCCTGCTCCCCCATACCTTTTTCTCCCCTCCTCTTCTCTCCCTCTCTTTTTCCTGGTTCCCTCTTCCCTCCCCCAATGTTCCCAATCTGCTCAGGAGATCTTGCCTGATTCCACTTCTCTGGGGTATCATGTATCTCTCTTGGGAACCTCCCTGTTTCCCAGACTCACTGGCACTGGGATTGTAGGCTGACACTCACTCCCCTGATCCATATCTAAAATCCATATATGAGTGAGTACATACCATGTTTGTCTTTTGTGTCTGGGTTACCTCACTCAGGATGGTTTCCTCTAGTGCCTTCCACTTGCCTGCAAATTTCAAGATTCCATTGTTTTTTTTGTTTTTTTTTGTTTTTGCTGAGTAGTACTCCACTGTGTAAATGTACCACATTTTCTCTATCTACTCTTCAATTGTGGGGCAACTAGGTTGCTTCCAGGATCTAGTTGTTACATATAATGCTGCTATGAACATAGTGGAACAGACATCATTGTTGTGTGAATGGGCATCTTTTGGATATATGCCTAAGAGTGGAATTGCAGGGTCTTGTGGTAGACTGAGTCCCATTTTCCTGAGGAATCTCCATACTGATTTCCATAGTGGCTGTACGAGTTGGCACTTCCACCAGCAGTGGAGTAATGTTCCCCTTTCTCCACATCCTCTCCAGCACAAACTGTCACTGGTGTTTTTGTTTTTAGCTATTCTGACAGGAGTAAGATGGTATCTCAGAGTTGCTTTGATTTGCATTTCCCTAATGGCTAATGATGTTGAGCATTTTCTCAAGTGTTTCTCAGCCATTTTATACTCTTCTATTGAAAATTCTCTGTTTAGTTCAGTCCCCCACTTTTTAATTGGATCCTTTGGTGTTTTGGAGACTTGCTTCTTGAGTTTTTTTGCAAATTTTGGCGATCAGCCCTCTGTCAGATGTGGGGCTAGTGAATATTTTTTCCCATTCTGTGGGCTGCCTTTTTGTCTTGCTGACTGTGTCCTTTGCCTTATAGAAGCTTCTCAGTTTCATGAGGTCCCATTTATTAATTGTCGATCTCAGTGTTTGTGCTATTGGTGTTATGTTCAGGAAGAGGTCTCCTGTACCAATTCGTTCAAGGGTACCTCCCACTTTCTCTTCTAAGAGGTTCAGTGTGGCTGGATTTATGTTGAGGTCTTTGATCCATTTGGACTTAAGTTTTGTGCATGGCGGTAGACATGGATCTATCTGTAGTCTTCTACATGTCAATATCCAGTTATGCCAGCACCATTTGTTGAAGATGCTATCTTTTTTCCATTGTATAATTTTAGCTTTCTATGTTGAAAATCAGGTGTTCATAGGTTTGTGGATTAATCTCAGGGTTTTCAATTCAATTCCATTAGTCTACCTGTCTATTTTTGTGCCAATACCAAGCTGTTTTCAGAACTTTAGCTTGAAGTCAGGGATGGAGATGCCTCCAGACATTGCTTTGTTGAGCAGGATTGTCTTGGCTATCCTGGGTTTTTTGTTTTTCCATATAAAGTTGAGAATTGTTCTTTCAAGGTCTGTGAAGAATTGTTCTGGGATTTTGATAGGGATTGCTTTGAGTCTGTAGATTGTTTTTGGTAGGATTGCCATTTTTACTACATTGATCCTACCTATCCAAGAACATGGGGGATTTTTCCATTTCCTGATGTCTTCTTTAATTTCTTTCTTTAAAGACTCAAAGTTAGCATTACCCCCAGGTATTTTCTGTTGTTTGTGGCAATTGTAAAGGGTGATGTTTTGCTGATTTCTTTCTCAGCCCTTTTATTGTCTGTATGTGGTAGGGCTACTGATTTTCTTGAGTTGATCTTGTATCCTGCCATATTGCTGAAGGTGTTAATCAGCTGTAAGAGTTCCCTGGTAGATTTTTTTGGGTCACTTAAGTAAACTATCATGTCATCTGCAAATAGTGAAAGTTTTACCTCTTCCTTTCCAAATTGTATCCCCCGATCTCCTTTTGTTGTCTTATTGCTCTAGCTAGACCTTCCAGTATAATATTGAAGAGATATGGGGAGAGAGGACAGCCTTGCCTTGGTCCTGATCTTAGAGGAATTGCCTTGAGTTTCTTTCCATTCAGTTTGATGTTGGCTGTTGGTTTGCTATATATAGCTTTTATGATGTTTAGGTATGTTCTTATTGTCCCGGATCTCTCCAAACCTTTATCACGAAGAGGTCCACATGTGATTTTTAATGATTACAGGCACACAGCTATGCTGTACACCCAACAGTGGAATGATTATATATGCAGATATTCAGTTATAGATATTCCTTCAGGTTCTCCTAAGGGGATGTGATAATTTACAAGCCCACCAGCACTGTATAAAATTTTTGCTGTTTTGTAGGCTTTTCTTTTTAGCCATATTGTAGATATTTATTCGTTTTATGTTGAATATGTAGTGATACCTCATTCTTATTTTAGTTTGCATTTTCTTCATGCCAAATGGAGTTCCTTTTCATATGTTTACTATTCATTTGGGTGTCTGTTTGTTTAAGGGATTTGTTATTTTTATTCATTTTATTTATTATTTATCCCAGGCAAATGTTCTTATTTTGTGCTGTCCTAAGTCTTTAACTCATTTTAAAAATTTGTGGCAGAGTTTTCCTTCTCCCTTAGTTGCCCAGGTTGGCCTTGAACTTTCTCTCTAGCCCAGGCTAGACTTCGACTTGTGATCTTCTTATCTCAATTTCCACCATAGCAGGGATTACAGGCCTGGACCGCCATTTCTGACATTTGGTTTAGATTACAGCAATGGCTACATTTATTTACTATAACTTTGGGCAAGTGCTATGACCCACTTCATACTTATAGATGAACAATGGGGCTGTAACTGTGGCCAGTCCTGCTCAACTTAAGATGGCGTCATACATACCCTAATAAACCTGTCATTCATTTAAAAAGGCCTTAATTAAAATAAATTTAATACCCATAACCTACTGAGCATCATGGTACACTGTAGAGTCCCAGCTGTTGCCCCTTGATGATCATGTGGCTGACTGAAAACTGCTGCTAAGTATTGGAAAACAATATACTTCCACTCTCTGTGAGAAGCGCAAAAGTTATCACTATGGCAACATTCACAGTCCATACACTGGTGTCCACCCGTATCCTGGGCCAGTATTTAGATGCATCATGTATCCCTCACTTATTTTTATGAATCCAGTCATCATATTTATATGCCATGGAGTCATGTGAAACAGATTTCTTACTTCCATGTAGACAACAAAGGCAGAAATCTCCATGTCATCATGAGCTGCTTCCCCAAAGGAATTTGCTCAGGATAAATGTGCCTTGACTGCCCGTACAGTGCCTGCTTTGAGGTCACTTACTTCAGGGGCCATGTGACTCACTGGACAGAGCTTTGAAGAACACCCTGCTTCTAGAGGAGAGAGGAGGAAATTCTGTGTTGTTCTGGGCGGCTCTTCTGTAAATTGAGAAAGGGGGACAGGAAGAAAGGCTAGGGTATCTAAGGAAGCATTAACTCCCAGGGCCTTCTAAAAGCACTTTGGAGAAAGATGAGAAAACTGGTTCTGGCCACCCAGAGAATTATCCTGCATTGGTAGATAAAGCTAGAATCCCACAGTTCCTGCAGGCTGCACGTAACCTCAACCTAACATTTGTCTTCTCACTTACATTGCCAGGAATAGTCTCACTGATAACTTAAAGAAGGGAAACATTTGGTTGGTTGGTTGCTAGGGAGCATCAAGACGAATCTTGAATACTAAGTCATGTGCTGAACCTATAATCATTCTGGCCTTAGAAAGGTATTTTTATAAAATTCTATGTGTATATGTTCATACATGTATATGTATGTTCATACATGTATGCATGTACACATGGAGGCCAGAAGCTTATGTCAGGTGCCGTCCTCAAATGCCTCTCTGTGTTCTATTTTTGAGTCAGGATTTCTTAGTAGCCTGGAGCTCACCTATCATGTTAGACTAGCTGCTATCAAGGGTTTCTCCTATCTTTGCCTTCCCAGGGCTGGGGTTACAGACTGCACCTGGATTTTTACAGGGGTTCTAGGAATGGGAACTCAGGCCTATTTGCAAGCTAGTCATCCTTCAAACCCCATCAGCAACAAAGATATTCTAAAATGCTTGTATCCCTCCCTTTGACTTGTGGAATATGGATATGGGACTCAAGGAATACCATGCCCTTTTGCAAGCCAGAAGGAAATGTCTTAGATAAAGAGACTACACATCTGTGCTGACCTCCTACAGGACAGGGAGCCAAGAGCCTAGACAATGATATGTCAGTGAGGGCCAGGACCATACCCTCCAAGAACATCTGGGTCATCCATACTTTTTGCTCTCTACTTAAACTTCATTTCAGGGCCCAGAAGATGGCATAGGGGGAGGGGATTACTGGACCTCTGTATTTGTTCTCTTCTTAACATGGCCCCATTGACTGAATCTCCTCTCTCCGTTTTTCACTATTACTTGTTAATTTCATTGGGTCATTGAGGAAGGCTGGCTAAGCCTAACTTGTTAATGCTGTCAGAGCCCAGGCCTGACTGTCACAATCCTAGCAACAACCTTGTGGGGAAATCCCACCCAAATTACAAGCCTGGGAGCCTTCAAACGTTGTGGGGGATTCCTAAAATGATGACTTTTCTATGTAAATCCAAGAGAAGCCTAGGGATTATCCACTGCGATGGAATTTCCATCAGCTTCCAGAAGTTGTTAGGCTAGAACCATATCACAAAAGGCTTACAGTTTCTAATGCCACCCAGCAATGAGGATAGAGTCTCAGCCTCACTGGAACATATGGTCCTATGACAGGCTTTTTTTTTTTTTTTTTTTTTTTGGCCAAGGTTTTAGATGTAGCCCAGGCTGACCTCAAATTCACGATTTTTCTGCCGCAGCCCTCTGCCAGGCATTTCTATATTGGCCAGTAAAACTACAAATTCTACTTAGTTTGCATTCTGAAGGGGGTTTAAATTTAAAACACATTATGGGTAAAGTTTTGTGACGTTTTAGAATTTGAAAACCAAAAGTCTTGGGAACTAAGATTAAAAATCCCTAGAGGACAAATTCAGGTATTAACAGAAAGAACAAAAGGAGTTTTGGCATTGATAGCTTAAAAGTCAGTGTCCAGCCGGGCGATGGTGGCGCACGCCTTTAATCCCAGCACTCGGGAGGCAGAGGCAGGCGGATCTCTGTGAGTTCGAGGCCGGGCTGGACTGATAGCCTCCAAAACAATACAGAGAAACTCTGTCTCGTAAAAACCAAAAAAAAAAAAAAAAAAAAAGTCAGTGTCCATTTACGCTGCATCAAGGTGCCATTTATGAGTCACTTTCTCATGTGTTATCTAACTCAGCCCTCACAAACCCTGAAAAGATAGATGGCTGGCCAGGGGAGGTGGCTATGGTTTTGACTGCTACCCCACAGATGCAGCAATTAGAGTTCAGATCAGTGGTTGGTTGAGATCAGTAATGTCTTTACTGATTTCACCAAATCCCAACTTGCATTTTCTGGTCGCTTGTTCTCTGACATACTTAGACATAGTCACAAAGGACTTTGAAGTTTGCCATACTGTTGGCTTAGAGTTAGAACATCAAACCCAGGTAGTTCCCTTAAAAGTAGACTTTTTTTTAAAGGCACATGTGTTTGGTAAAATCCAAATAGTGCTCAGATAGTTTCTGTTTGAATCACTTATCCTAGTTTTTCCCCCCCAACGGGGACTCTCCAGGACAACATAGCTGGCAGAGTCTACAGAAGGTTTTTAAGGGAAAATCTTTCAAACCCCACAGACAATAGAGATCTTATGAGATCTGGCACATAGTCTGAGAACCTAGATTTGGCAGCTGCCGTCTTTCCCTCAGGTCTCAATTTCCAGAGAAATCAGCTTCCTGTCAGAGGAAAGTAACTAAAAGTGCATTTCTAGTCCCTTGTCTGCTGAGGGATGGCATTCATTGTCACTGGAAGTGCAGGAAACAAATGTACAGTAATGCACTGATAAGTACAAGTCTTTGTTCTGTACAGTGGAGCACTGCACTAATGTGAGTCTTAGTTCTGAACAATGGAGCACTGCACTAATGTGAGTCTTAGTTCAGAACAGTGGAGCACTGCACTAATGTGAGTCTTTGTTCTGTACAGTGGAGAATTACACTAAGTGAGAACCTTTGTTCTGTACAGTGGAGCACTGCACTAATGTGAGTCTTAGTTCTGTAGAGGGGAGCACTGCACTAATGTGAGTCTTAGTTTCTGTAGAGGGGAGCACTGCAGTAAGTACGAGCCTTTGTTCTGTACAGTGAAGCATGCTATTTCAAGCTCCACTCAGTACATTCGCCATTGGTGAAAATCATGGGGGAGAACAGTAGAGTGATGGGGTTTCTATTTAGTAATAGTGTTGACTTTGATAGGTCTAGAAACTTTGTTGTAACTGCTTTGGCTTTGGTAAATAATTCATGGCTGATTATTGGGAATTTTATATTGCATGAATACTACTTGAAATTGTGAATTTTGTCAAGAGATACAGTTAGTGGCGCTTGTCTTACAAAATGTACAAAGCCAGGCTTTGATGTGAAAGGACTGTATTCAAGTTCTGCTTCTGCTACAGATTTGTACACTACTTGGAAAATCTCCTGGCTTCATGGAGTTTCTGCTTCCTCCTACTTAAAATGAAACAGTTAGGTGATGAACATGGAGACAGAATAATAGTGTTCTGTCTATTTATGACAGTGGCTCTAGTGCCAGAGAGAACTAGTGGTGTACACTTATCCCTCAGTAAACCTTCCTGCAGGCATTGGGGTGATTTGTAATTGTGACATTCCATTATACAATGATTGAAGAAGGTTTTAAAATATGAAATTGTCACAGTACAAACATGTACAATGCACGCACATACTGCAAGTGAAGAGGTGGTGAGGAGTATGTGACATTTACATGACTCCATTGTTCAAAGTGGGGAAAACGGCTTTAACATAATTGCTACCCTGGATTTACTGCTGTAACTTAAAATGGTTTATTTTCTATGTATGAATGCTTTAAAGAATTTTTAAACCTCTGTTTTTATTGTATGTTTATGGGTGTTTGGTCTGCATGGAAATCTGTGTACCACTTGGGTGCAGTGTTGCAGAGGATCATAGACAGCATCTCCTGGGACTGGGGTTAAAGACTGTTGTGAGCTACCATGTGGGTGCTGGGAATCACACCTGGATCCTCTGGGAAAGCAACTAGTGCTCTTAACTAACTGAGCCATCTCCCCAGTATGAGTGTTGTTCCTACATGTATGTCTGTTGCCTGCATGCCTGGTGCAAAAGAGGGTACCAGATCCCCTGAGACTGGCGCTGGAGTGACCATGTGGGTGCTTGGGAACTCAGCTTAGGTCTTCTACAGGCTCAGAAAGTGCTCTTAAATGCTGGTTCGTCTCTCAGGCTCCAACTGTGTTAATCTAACTTCACAGCAAACTGTAAAATTTAGGGAAGCAGGACTGGCCAGATGGATCATTGGTTAAAGGTGCTTGCTACCAAGCCTGATCACATGAGTTCAGTTCCTCCAGATGGAAGGTGGAAAGAGAGAAGAGATTTCCACAAGTTGTCCTTCGTCCTACACATAAGCTCTGTAGCATGGTGGCTCATGCACCCACACATAAACAAACAAAATAAATGAATACAATGCTAAGGAAGTTGTTTATTTATTTTCAGACACCAAGACTTTTCATTAAGGCATGTCCCATCAGGAGAAGGTTCAGAATTCATGCATCTAATAAACTCATACACACTAATGAAAGGTTAACCTATGGGAACCAAGTTAAAAATCAAACCCCTTGGTTTTCTTGGAAGGGAAAGGTGTATGTGGATATGTTACCCATGCAAGACAAACTGAGGAAGGTTCTTTTTGGTTTGATCTTGTCTCTTAGAGCTCATTGGGCGGGCTAAAATTGCTCACTTTACTCCTGAATTTTCAGTCATTTTAGAGCATTTTTCTTTGCATATTTTTTTGAATTCTCATTTTCACTCTGCTTTCTCTTCCCAACCCCAAAAGTCTTTTGCTCATATTAAACTCATTTACCCAAAGGGATGAGTAAATGAGTACTTCCCAAGGACAGTGATATCTTAAAAGAGAGCCATTTCCTAAATGAATATCTAATTGGTCAGATTTCAAGCAATATAACAGTTTCACTAGATTTTAGGTCATTCTCTTGTCCCCTGAAATATATTCCTTCACTATTATGTGGTATGGTGGCTTTTCAAATACTAAAAGCCATAGAATTCTTGCATGGAAGAAAATTAGGCATCATCTCAGTATGTAGGAGAGATAGGGATTAAAGTACTTGGTTGGAATGGGGACAGGGACCCCAAGTTTTCTGAAAGTCCCCAAGCCCTGCTTCTTTTCACCAGCCATTTCTGTAACAGTAACACCCCAGCCATCCTGGTAAAACGCCAGACTGACACACACAAACACGTATACGTACGGTGAGAGAACAGTGACACGCAAGTAGATAATACACTCTGGAATAGCCTTAAAAAGACTGCGGAAGCTTACTCTTACTGCCATACTGTCAAGTGAAATCACAACCAGGATTTTAAACAGAGAATATGGCCGAACAGTGAGGTGAAGGACTTTCTGTGGATCTCTGATTCTGTCTCAGGTTTAGAACTTTAGTGTGGAGAATGTTTGGGTTGTATGGTAAATAATATCAAATAAATACAGCCTTGAAATCAGTTCCACCATTACTAGCTCTTTGAGGGGGGATGTTGGGGTTCCCCTAACTTGCCTTTTCCCTTACTCAAATGTTAAATCCCATGCACCTGCTAAAGTAGTGATCTTCTCTTTGAAGCAAGAGTTCCCATGGCATTTCCCTAAGCACTCATGACTTGAAAAAGTACAGCCTCCAGGCAGGCCATGGTTGCCCTCTTTTAAAGTCATCACGACAGCTGTGACATTACTGGAGCTTTCAGATAGGTGAGGACTTGGCAGCCTCTGGACCATGGGCATTTGGGGCAGGGTAACTCTTTGTGGGGGCTGTTGCTCTGGCTAGTATTTTATGTTTAGCAGTATTATTGGCCTCTCCCCACTAGATGCCAGGCCTATGACCTCCTCTAGACTTCACAGTAAAAATTGTCTGGAGGCTTTGACTAATGTCTGGAGGCAAAATCAACTCTGACAACCATCGATATGAATTATCTCCATAGTCTTCAGAAAAAGTTCAAGGTTGAGATTGTGATTTCATATCACATTGTGCAGATGAGGAAATGGGGACAGTGAGGGATGCAGAGGCTTATCTTTGTCATGAGGCCAGCTTGTGTCTTTGTTGATCCCAAAGTGGTACAAAGGCTGGCCCCTCTGCTCTCTGCTGACTCTGCTGCTCAGTTCTCCTTGCTATGTTGTTGTGTAAACTATGCTATCTCTAGTTTGGAAGGCTTGGGTTTTAATATCTACCTTGCATTTCCCATACAATCATCTTACTGCTGGTCATGTGTCTCTTGCCTGGTTTGATAACCATGTCCTTAGTTTTTCCTCCAATTTAATCTGCTCATCTATCTTTCCATCTCCCTTTCACCCTTGCTGCCTTCCTCATTGTCTTCAGTGCTGGTTTAGAGTGGTCCCGGATCTGCCACTCTGGGAACTGTTGGAAAGTCAATTCCTCAGCCCCACTCCAAACCTAATGAACCAAGAACTCCAGGGTGGGCATCTCCATACCTGTTCTAACACACCCATCACTTGCTTCTAATGCTCTCTGAGCTTCGAGAATCTCTGGCCCACTTAACCAGCTCTGATACCTTGTTGGGGTACATAGGAATCCTAACTACCATGGCCACCACCTTCTTCCTTCCTATTTTATAACCTGCATTTAACTCCTTTTCAATTTTTTCTTTCATTAGCTATCAAACATACATTTGTCTTTCTGCTCCAAGCACCAATGATAAAACGAAACAGTGCAGCTATTGGGTGGCCAGTTGGGACATCACCTGGACTGCTACGCTGCACATGATTTTACAGGAGAAACCCCTGCCGTCATATCCCCGCCCCCATTCTTGGTGAACTCCCATGCCTTTTTGTGACTTGTTCTCAAATGTCCCCTTTTCTGAATTAGAGGGCTAGTCCCTCGCTTTCTAGTCCATGAACCTTACACATCTTCCTGTCATTTCAGTTGTCCAGTGACAGCATTAGTGTTTGTTGACCTGCTTCCTGGAATGTAGATAAGGCATCACCTATTTTTGAATGGTCAACACTGTGACCAGTCACACAATCACACCAGAATTATCTGAAGCATACAAACAAACAAACAAGCGATGCCAGAACACATCTCAAGACCTACAGAATTAGTCTTGCAAATCTGTTTTTAAAAAAAGCAAAAAAGCATTTCAACATAGTTGGATTGCTGGAAGCTGTGCTTAGGGCAGGCATTTAATCCATAATTTCTCGAATGTTTCATCAATTACTTAGCAAGGCTAACAGGACATCAGCTCTCCTAAGCCCTCAACTTGCCTCTCAACTCTGTGGGGTGTTTGCTTTCTTCTGTTTCACTTTCATCTTCCTCTAACAGCCAGACAGCAGTCACAAGTAATAAACACCATTTTTTTTGTGTTGTTGTTGCATTGATTTTAGTTATTGTCCTAACCTATGGGAACTCAAGGTAATATGTCCCCAGTCTCGAGTCTCCAACAGTGAGTGACCTCAAATTAGGAACAGCTATTTAAGCAGCTCCTAAAGTATTTTCAGGATTCTGATCATTTTGCACCAGCTCAGAAGCTGCCCGCGGCTTATCTTAATGATCCTTGGTGCTCTCCCCCATGCCTCTGAGATCTTAGGCTGGCTCTATACCTAGGTGAACCAGCCCAGTTCATCGCCCCTGCTTCAGGCCGGCTCAGCCCAGGCTGTAAATCTGTTACAAAGTCAGAGGGCATTCGGGTGGAGACTAATGAGGAAGTTCTCTGTTGGCCTAGAGGGTGGTTATAGAGAAATCGAAACTCAGCTGTTAAAACCGCTCTCCTTGTTCTTCCGAACTCATTCCTCGAGCCTCCTGGGAACCCTCTCCAACATCCCTCCCTCAAAGGCTGAGGCCAGCACTTAACAGGGAGGCTGTGGACCATGTACACCCACACCCGAAGTAGGGTGGTGGACCCAGGGTTGGGCACTTCCTCCATCTCTCGGGACCACGCTGGGCATGGGCAGCGCAGGGAGCTGGGCCTGCAACAAAGCCAAAGACAGAGTTTGGAGGTGCCCGTTCCCAAGGATGCTATGATGGAGAGGCAAGGGCGTGCTGACCAGAAGGGGTAAGTATTCAGGAAGCTACCTTGGATGTAGGAAGTCTTGGTCCCAAACGTAATCAGGCACCAGGAACCAGGCACTTTTAGAGGGTGAAACCAGAGAGGTCCGATAGCAGGGATTTTGGAGGGGTTAAACGTCATTTACCCCAATAAAATCACCTATGAGTTACTTTATTATGCCTTGAATCTGCCAATTTGCAGGTCTTTATAACATATTCTGGTGCCCACTTCACTGATTCTTGTGACTGGTTCCTGGATTGAAAGATGGGTGTGTGTTCTGGGATTCTTATTTATTACAAAATTATGAATGTAAGTTTTCCTTTATTAGAGAGAGAGAGAGGGGAGAGGGAGGAGGGAGGGAGGGAAGGAGAGAGAGAGAGAGAGAGAAAGAGAGAGAGAGAGAGAGAGAGAGAGAGAGAGTCTAAATGGGACCACCATGCCAGAGTGAAGGCAATAAGGACTAGGATTAGGATACAGAGGGTCCAGATAGCCTCAGAAGCAAGTTTGCATCACTCCCAGACTCCAGATAAACTACCCTCTTCGAACCAGTGGAGTACAGCTGGGAGTGAGGACCCCAGCTGCTCAAGGTTGAAACACTTTCTAAACAGGAATAGAGAGGAAGCATTTATTTTTGATATGTGGTCTGTGGTTTAAGGACTGCTGATGGCATCCTGAAAGCATGTTATGCAGAGTGTCAGCGACCCTCTCTTTGCACCAGGTGGAATGGGTTTTGCTTTTATTTTTTCACTCAGCACTGTGGTTTGAAGTGCTGTCTCTGTGAATTGGAACTGTCCAAATGGTTTTATTTTTAGTTTTCCCCCTTTGCAACGACTTCTTTGTTGGAGGAAAGACAAATGCTGGTTGCTAAGGAACAGTTATATAACCTTATGACCAACAAGCAGTAGAGTTTCTCTTATCCCCCAGCTTCTGAAAGAACCAAGGTTATACTATTCAGTGTAGAGTTCCCCTTAGATGGGGCAGATGGTCTGGGAATCAATTAGAGACGATGGGATTTCTCTCAGAGTAACTGGCATCTTGCTGCAGTAGAAGTTCATTGACTCTGAGTCACATATCTGTAAGTGGTTAATGATAAAAATCCATTTCCAAGCCTTTTATTAGAAAGCATCTATTTAGCTATAACCACTTATTTGTATGCTTCTGTCATCTCACAAGCACTAATCAGCTGTATCTTTCTGTTTCCTGATTTGATTGTAATTACTCTAGGATCTTGCTGGACCAAGTCACTCAGAAGGGGGCAGTCTTCTGGTAGATCATTAGAAAAATGCCTGAAAGAATTCAATGACTTCTTACAGACTTCGTATGCATCGGTGGTAGTCGGCAGAGTATTAGAGAAGGCATTCCCTTTTAGGTGTTTAACATCTAAGGCATTGTTTGGACCATCTTGTGTCTTCATCATTCACTCTGTCAACTTTCTCACTTGTTTCCTTAATGGAATTGGTAAACCAAAGGGAATGGTTGAGTGACAAATGGCATCTCTGTAAAAACAACAACAAAGGATTAGAAGAGTCTTATTTATTTTGGAGAGAGAACTTAGAGGATGTGTGTGTGTGTGTGAGAGAGAGAGAGAGAGAGAGAGAGAGAGAGAGAGAGAGAGAGAGAGAGAGAGAGAGAGAGAGAGAGAGAGAGAGAGAGAGAGATGGAAATTAGAATAGAGGATGATAAATGCCGTAATAGCTTACTTGTTTGGTAAAGGTATATTTAACCTCATTTGTATTCAACCTTCTGTAAATTAGTCTGGGCAATGAATTCAAAGTGGGGATTACAACAAGCATGGGCTTTGATGCCTGGTAGATGAGTTTAACATCTGAATCTTTTTACTTGCTCTCTGAATAACATGCTTAGCTACTGTATGCCTCGGTTTTCATATTAATAAAAAGCAGCTTATAAGCCAGTATTTAGTCAGTGTTGATGATGACTTCATTTAACAAGCACTTATTGATGACCATGATATCACCTTCAGATTGTTTGTGACTTGAAAAATCGTACTGACTTTAAGTGCCTTCTTACTAAATAAACAAAATACATTAGTATGCTCATGGTTTTGTACCAACTCGACACAAGCTAGAGTCATTTTAGAAGAGGGAACCTCAGTTTAGAAGGCAGTCCCACCGTATCAGCCTATGGCAAGCCTTTGGTGCACAATCCTCTTGATTGAGGATGAATATGGGAGGGCCTAACTCACTCTGGGTGGTGCCACTCCTGGGCCAGTAGTCCTGAGTACTGTAAGAAAGTAGACCAAGCAAGCCATGAGAACGAGCCAATATGCAACACTCCTTCATGGCTTCTGCATCAGCTCCTGCTTCCAGGCTCCTTCCTGCCTTGAGTTCATGTCCCGGACTTCCTTTGGTGATGGAGTGTGACCTGAGAGTTGTAAGCTAAGCCATTTCCTCCTAAGTTGCTTTTTGTTATGGTGTTTAAATCACAGTAATAGGAAACGAAGACAGAAATTGGTATGAGATCATGGGGTATTGGGGTGGCAGACCTGGCCACCGGTTTTTGGGATGGCTGTGGAAGAACTCTGGAACTTTGGGGTAGAGAAGGCTTTGGGTGTTCGGAGATCAGTGAGCTGCTGTGAGAACTAGAACGTAATACTGAGAGCAGTGTAGATGGCAGAGGCCTGGCTTTGAAATGTCGGAGGGAAGTTTAAGAGTCCCTTAAAGGCTCCATTGGGACCTTGTGAAATTTTGAATTACGAACTACTGAAGTGAAATCTTTGCTTTTCTGGGACAATGAATACTGGGAAGCAGGACCTGAAGAATCGTCTTTGATTAAGAAGAGAGCAGCATCACTGGGGCAGAATCCTCTGAGGGTATCTCAGCAGTCAACACAGAAGCTGTGGTCCAGAGGTGGCCAGCACTGTATCTTATGCTGACAGCCAGACCTGGTACTATGTAAGTCATGTATTCAGGTACCTTGAAGGCATGAAAGATCATGAAGAGGGGCTGAAACTTGGCACTAGGTGGCAGGGTTAGGGTCCCAGAAGAGAGCCCAGGAGAGGCTATTGGTGATGGTGCAGCCCAGTTTGGTGGATCTCTGAGCATTTTTGAGAAGCCAGGAGAAGTCAAGGACAGCAGTGGCTTCAGAATGGAGCCAGCCTTGGCCTAGGAGACAAGCTGGTGTGCTGCAGAGGCTGTGCCCAAGAAGGTGGAGCTGGCTGTCCAGACCCCTTGGAGTCTGGAGTATCAGGAGTGGGGTCCCAGAAGCCAAATACTGTGCTTTTAATACTGTTGAACTTCAGGTTTGCTTTTATTTGACTGTAACTTGTGTGGCTTGCTCTGTTTCTTTCTTCTTAGAGTAAGAAATTGTATGTTCCCCCCCCAGGAGGTTTCAGAATTTCAAAGAGATGTTCGGTTTTAGGAAGATCTAAATTTTAGAGAGACTGGTGTTTTGGAGAGACTAGAGTTTAAAGTGCTTGAATTTGTAATACTTGTGGGACTTTTAAAATTTAGAGTATGGTTTATATTGTGATATTGGTATTAGTGACATCTTGGAGGCAACAAGAGAAATTTTGGTTTAATAGTGATATGTTTGCGTATCAAGTTGACAGTATGTCACTTGTACTGGGAGTTTTGTGTGAACTTGACAGAAAGTAGTTATTTGGGAAAAGGGAACCTCAAATGAGAAAATGCCCCCAGGAGACTGGCCTGTGGATAAGCCTATGGTACAGTTTCTTGATTGGCGACTGATGTGGAGGGCCCAGCTCACTGTGGGTGGTGCGGCTCCTGGGATGGTGGTTCTGGTGCTGTAAGAAAACAGGCTGAGCAAGCTATTAGAACAGTCCAGTGAGCAAAATTCCTCGATGGTTCTGCTTCAGTTCCTGACTCCAAGTTCCTTCCTTGAGTTTCCTGCCCTAATGTCCTTTGATGATAGACTGTGACTTGGAGGTATAATCAAAATAAACTTTTTCCTCTCCAAGTGACATTTGGTCGTGGTCTTTATTACAGCAATAGAAAAATTCCCTGAAAGTCAATGATTCCTATGCTGTGGCAGACTACCAGATAGGATAATTTTTTTTACTGCATTTGAATTTCAGTTATTGTAAGTATTTACTATTTCATATTGACTTTTATAGTTATTTTTATCTGGTGACATGTACCTTGTCCACAACTGTTATGAACTATTCACATAGATTTAAATAGAGACAAAAGTTTATATAAACTTGTAATAATCTAAAGCAATCTGTTATTCTCTCTTTTACTATTTTGCTTGCTTCGAAGCAAATTCCACTTACATCTACATGGATATTGAAGGTACAGGTTTCCAGTCTGATTATACCAAATTGTGGGCGATAGGCTCTTGCCTGTGTTAGTGATAAAACCCTGATGCTGTTTGAAAAAAATAAAACAAAAAAGATTCTGAAAATGGACCAGCAACATAGAACTTTACTATACAGTAGTTAACTTTAATATAATCTAAACACAAATTCAGTTTATTATAACATGCTTGTGGTCTATATATGGAGTACTATAGAAACTTAAACATTGAACAGCAAAATGGCAAATACTTATGGAGTGCTTGCTGTGCAACAGGGCATTAGCTATGCTAACTAACACTCTTATAGTAACAGAGGATCCCTGGCTGTGAACAATTTAAAATGTTGTAACAATTATCTACTTAGCAAACTTCATAAAGATTTTTTTTAAACTTTAGTTGATTGGACAGATACTTCTGCAATAATTATGAAAGTAAATCTTTGTGTGTACTACAAGAGAAAGCTAGTGCCTGGGCTAGTTGTGAGGGCAGGAAAATATTTCCTACAATATGATATTAAGCTGAGATCTATAGGAGAATGGGAAGTTGTATGTGTGTAGAATGTTTATGTTGTAGGTTGTGATGATTTGAATGCCAGCTTGTCAGGATTTGGTATCATCTGCGAGACAAGCCCACAGTAACACCTGGGAAGGATTATTTAGATTAGATTAGCCTCTGGGCATGCCCTTGAGGGATTACTTTGATTAGGCTAATTGAGGAAGGTAGGGTAGCATCATAATTTGGCCTTGAGTGTAGATTGCATAAAAAGTAGGAAACTAGCTGAGTACCAGCATCTACTATTTTTATCTCCTTGACTATGAATACAATGTTATCAGCTGCTTTAAGTTCCTTCTGACTTAATTTTCCTGTTGTGATGGACTGTACCCTTGAACCATGAGCCAAAATAAACCCCTGGTAGTCTGGATAAAAATGGCCCCAATAGACTCATATGTTTGAATGCTTGGTGGAACTGTCTGGGAAGGATTAGGAGGTGTGGCCTCATTGGAGGAGCTGTGCTGCTACAGGTGGGCTTTGTGGTGTAAATATTTCATACCATTCCAATTAGCCTCTCTCTTTGCCTCATGGTTGTTGTCTCCACATGAGGGAGCTCTGAGTTACTGCTTCAGTGCCCTGCCTGACTGCTGCCACACTCCCTGCCATGATGATCATGGACTCTACTACCCTCTAGAAGTAGGAGTCCCAAACTAAATGTTTTCTTTTATACATTGCCTTGGTCATAGTGTTTTTGTCATGACAACAGAAAAGTAACTATTGTTACTTTATTTCTTGAATTGCTTTTGTCAGTGTTATTTTATTACAGTGAGAGGAAAAACCTGAGATAGCAAGTTTGTTTGCTTTTTTTCTTTTTGCTTGTTTGTTTGTTTGACTTTTGGAGACAGAATCATTCTAGGCAGCCAAGAATGGCTTGAACTCACTATGTAGCCCATACTGACTTTGAACATGTGATAATTTTGCCTCAACTTTCTCAGGTAGATTACAGATATGCTCCACTACCCAGCTTTCAAGGAACACATTGGTAGTTATTAGAGCGTATAAAAAACAACTTACTATTTCCTCCTCGCTACAGTGTTCCAGATTTCAATTTCCTGTCTTAATATGATTAAAAGAAAATACGTTTTTTGCCAGTAGATGCTAAATGGAATGAAAGCATCAGGCTTATTCTTCCTGGAGATGGAGTACAGGATAGTGTAGAAGCTTCTCTTAATGTTACGAAATAATAGTACATTGGAAAAGCTCAACGATTGTCTTAATTAGCAATCTTCCTGATGGCTCAATATAGATGGCTATTCATTAGGGGATTATTTAACTCAACTCCCAGACAAGACCCATAAGCACTTAGAAAGTTTGTAATGTAACAGATAGTGTTTAACTCTTAATGATAATGATGTAGTTCAGTGAGCTGGGTAGGTACCTCAACTATGACCAGATTCTAATAGCAAACTAATTAGCAGAGCTCTGATTCCTTAGGTTACTCTTGGAATGATGAATGTGTTGGAGCATTGCAATACTGTGTAGCATGTTGTAAATTAGTTATAGCCTTAAATAAGTTAAGTAATCCTGCAAAAACAAATTAACAAGCAGTTCAGTTGTTCATGTATACTGGGTAAGTAATGTACTTACCCAGTTTACATGAAGCCCTAGGTTCAAGCTGCCATTGCCAGAAAAACAAAACCCATGCTTAAAAAAAAGTACATAAAAATATCTCAAATGCTAAACCATGCATTAGATCTTGTACAGAGTGACATGAACAATATTGAATTTTACCCTCAAAATAAACACTTTGCCACCCAACAGATAGGAAATGTGAATCTTGGAGGATTAACTGAATTTCCCAAGTTTCCATTGATTTTCCTAATCACTAGCTAGAACTCAAATTGAAGTCTTTCTACTGAAGTAGAAACTGCTCAGTAGTCAGGAGAGGACATGACATCAAAGCTACCTGTTGCCTTATTGTTTTATACACACATTAAGAAAAAAATCAGTAGGTCAAAGAGAGTACAATAAGGAAGTAGGAATGTGGTGCTTTTTACAGCTTCTTAAGGAGAAACAATTTCTATAGTCACCCATCCTTTGGTTCATGACTGAGACATCTATACCAAAGTCAGATTCACAAGAGAAAGGAATATACGTTTATTTAGTAAATTGTATGTGACATTGGCGTCTTCAGAAATGATGACACAAAGATAGAGAAATCCTATATATTTGCAACTTTTTCTCATTAGTGTGACAAAATGCTTGACCAAAGCAACTTCAGGGAGGAAAAACTTACTTTGGCTCATCATTTCAAAGGGTACAGCTCATGGTGGGGCAATTTCATGGCAGGTAGAGTATGCGGTGGAGGCTTGTGTACAACATGACCACAGACGAGACAAAAGGAATACAGCCTGGAATCATAGCAACAGTGGGCATAACTTGCAAAGGTCTGCCACGAGAGCCCTACTGCTACCAGCTAGGCCCCATCTCCTAAAGACTTCACACAAAATAAAATAGTGCCACAAGGGAGTAGGGAGATGGTGAGATGGGTCAGCAGTTTAGAGCACTGGTTGCTCTTGCAGAGGACCTGATTTCAGTCTCCAGTGTCTACATGGTGGCTCATAACTATCAGTTATTACAGTTCCAAGGGACCCCACATCCTCTTATGACCTCCAAGGGCATCAAGCATACATAAGGTAAGCAACACACACACACACACACACACACACACACACACACACACACACTAAAATAAAATAAAAATGAAAATCTAAAATAAAACATTAAAAACAAATAAAACACTGCCACAAGCTGGGCACCAAATGCCCAAAGCCTCGCTCCCATAAGGGACATTGTTTATATAACCATAATACCTGTTTTTATGCTTAGGCGAACAATTTATAGCTGTGTGATTGGTCAGAAAGGTTTAGCAAATAATAATCTTATAGAAAAGTGAAGAAACGCAGGAGGCCTGCTTGTACAGAGTCTTCAAAAGAGAGCTTTGAATTGTGGGTCTTATGACCTATGGACTCTAACAGTTAGAGAAGTCCTTTGTTATCTGCTTCAAGGGGTGGAGAAAGGCTGACTTTCCTGTTTCTGTTTCCTCAAATGCTAAGGTGTCATATTTTTGAAAAATGTGCCCTGAATCCTATCACTATTTCTAAGTTATTTTCTAAACCATTTAGAAAAGTAGTTTGGTGTGTGTGTGTGTCCTTTTCTGTGTTGCCTTTTACGACAAATGATACACAGTTTGGCTTCCTCCTATTAGAGCAGGTTGTAGTCATTGTCTCTAAGCAATCTCAACTATGTGGTGACTTTTGACCAAAGCCTACAATGAACAATTTGTTTGATATTGTGATCTAGGACATATGTCAGTATATATGAAGATATACACAACTGAAAAAAAAGTCACAAAACAATTCTCACTCATGTGATATACTGAAATTTTCTTTGTGTGTGTGTGTGTCATACATGTGAGTTTGCAAATGCATGCACATACATGGGGAAGCCAGAACAGAGGATGTTGGGCGTGTTTCTCAATTCTGCTGTCTTACTGCCTTTGAGGCAGGGTCTCTCACTGAACTAGAAGTTCCCATTTTTGCCTAGGCAAGCTAGCAGGTTAGCTAGCTGGGTCTGCCCCCTCTTTCTCCTCAATGCTGGGATTGCAGGAATGCACAGCAACCGTGTCTGGGCTGGGGATTTGAACTAAGGTCCTCATGATGGCAAAGAAACTGCTTTTACCCACTAAGTAATCTCCCCATTTTCTCTTCCTGTTCATTAAAAATAAATTCATTTCATGATTTCATAAAGAGTTAGTGGGATACCACCTACAGTCTGAAAAATACAGCTCTATGCAAAGGAGTTTGTTAGAGTGAATGAAAAGAAAAGACATTTTAGTTTGATTAGATCAAATTTACCTTCCTGTTTATGGAGGAAGGTATAAATTATGCTCCTGTTAGAATGAATTTCCAACTTTTTTTGTGCTAGCCCCTGCTCCTTGATGTGGTATGCGTTTGTGATCTGCCAAGTCTTAGGGAGCAATCATTTTTGTTCAAATACAGTATCATCAAAAATGAATGGACATTTTTCAAAAAGCCTTTGACAGCTGCAACAGTGAAACAATAAATCAACAGGATGATGAAAGCCTGAAAACACATAATACCTATAATAATCAGGAGAAGTGTTGCAGAAATGAGAGAAAAAGGAAACTTAGCTCAATTACACAGTGAGGTGACTCACTTCAAAGTCAGTAGAGTGCCGTAAGGTTATGCATATTGTTAAGGTTAATTGCATCTATTCAGAATGTATTTGAATCTGAAACAAAAGCTTAGGAGAAAAAAAATAATCAAAAGGAACAGACGCTTTGGAAGGTTCTATTCTCTATCAGAAAATCAGCTGTGACGGCTCCTTTGTTCTGTGATGTTTGTAGTTTCTCCTCCAAATGGGAAGATTAAAAAGCAATCTATTAAAGTAATGTGGAAAAATGCAAGATATTTTCCATCATTAAAACAAAGGCGAGAGCAGGGTGTGGTGGTACATTTCTTAGCATTCACAACACTGAGGCAGGAGGATCATTAGTTAAAGTTCAATCTTAACTACATGGGTAGGAAGAGATCTTATAAAGAAAGATGGACAGACAGGCAGACAGACAGACAGAAAGGAGGAAAAAAGAAAAGAAAGAACCGGTATGTTCTTTAATTCTACTGTCAAGGGATCGTGGTGAATATATTATTATTGCTATTTTAAATATTTTTGCTTTTTTGATATAGGGCATTGTATAATCCAGGCTGTCCTCAAACTCTTTGAAACTCAGGACACTCCTGCCTCTGGCTCTCAAGTGCTGGTATTAATCCTTTCTATAATAATAACCCCTGTCTCCAGACTGAGACATCCCATATGACAACATACTGAGGCTTCTTAATGATGCCCAGCATGAAGGAAGGAGGTCAAAGGAATGGCCCTAGATTAACAGTCTGCAGAGACAAGTGAGGTTCATACTGATACAGGATGAGTTGGGAATAGGGAGAAATTCAATGACACAATTTTGAAGTCTGAATGAAATTAGGTAAATTCCTTGGGTATGATAATGTTTTTAATGTATAAATAGGATAATTATTTTCTTGGAGGTACTTGCTATAGTGCTTGGGGGTTATATACCATGACCCAGCTGTTTAATTTTATAGTTCCTTAACAACAACAACAACAACAACTTCAAACCAAAACAGGAAAAGAGGTGAGACAAATAAATACATAAAGCACCCAGAACTGATGACTACTGTAGAGGGTGGTGATTTTGTTTTACTCTTGTTAGGCTCTCTCTCTCTCTCTCTCTCTCTCTCTCTCTCTCTCTCTCTCTCTCTCTCTCTCTCTCTCTCTCTCTCTCACACTCTGTGTGTGTGTGTGTGTGTGTGTGTGTGTGTGTGTGTGTGTGTGTGTGGTGTGAGGGGAAACCTTGCCCAGTACACACCGGAAAACACTGCCTGTGAAATGAACCTCTGCCCCAGCCCAAGGCTTCTAAAGAGTTTAAAAATAAGCAGCTGGGAAAGAGTAATTCTTGGTAACACCCTAAAGTTCGCTTTGTTTCTCTGCTTTTTTTTTTTTTCCTTTTCTCTTTTGGAACCCAGAGAACTTAAAAGAAGGTTTATCACAGAGCTATGGACTTAAGGTTTTGCAGTTTACTGTAGCTCTATTATATTTCAATAAATGAAGGGGCAAAGCTGTGCTGCCACTTGCAGGAGACTAATGTCAGCTAATCTTTAAAGATAGCTTTCTCAGTACCATTTTGTTTCATTCAGTGGGTCTTGTCACTTCTGTGACATATAAAAAAAGAATACAAAAAAAACCCATAACAGATGTTAGAGGGAAGAGCCAGGACCACAGTTGTAAAAAGAATTTAGAAAAACTATGTATATTTATGAAAAAGATTAATTACTAGCACAAGAAGGAGATAGACTAGCTATGGGTGAGCTTTGTTTAGGTTTTTCCTACAAAATATGCCCCAATGTAGCTGGGCTTGGGATAATACAAATACTTGGCAATTATTGTTGCATTCTCTCTCTCTCTCTCTCTCTCTCTCTCTCTCTCTCTCTCTCTCTCTCTCTCTCTCTCTCTCTCTCTCTCTCTCTCTCTCCCTCTGGTTTTTCGAGACAGGGTTTCTGTGGGGCTTTGGGGCCTATCCTGAAACTCACTCTGTAGACCAGGCTGGCCTTGAACTCACAGATCTCTACCTGCCTCTGCCTCCCCAGTGCTGGGATCAAAGGTGTGCACTGCCCGGCTCGTTGCTTTCTTTTAATTAAAAAAATTTCTATGTATGTGTTCATACATATGTGTGTGTGTGTGTGTGTGTGTGTGTGTGTGTGTGTGTACATCACATGTGTGCAGATACCCCTGGAATATGGAAGAGGGCACCAGATCCTCTGGAGCTGGAATTACAGGCCATTGGGAGCCACTGCCTATGTTTGCTGAGAACCAAAGCCTCTCCCCTGGCTCCTGGTACTTTCTGATATTGTTGTTTTTAATTAAATTTAGTATCATGGTATGTGGATGTGTGTATTGTATGTGTGTGTAGTGTGGCACACACATACCGTGGCGTGTGTTTGGAGGTCAGGAACACTTGGGGTAGTTTTCTCCTTTCACTGTGGATGACAGGAACCAAGCTCAGCTTGTCAAGCTTATGAGGCCAGCACCTTTACCCGCAGGCCCATCTTTTCTGGACCCCGAAATTATCTGAAGCATTTTTTAACATATGAAGTGGATAACTGTCTCCACTTTAGAAATGAGGAGAGTGGGGACCAATCACGTGACCCAGATCTTCAGCAAAGCAAGTGGGGGACCAATCAATGGAAGAAAATCTAAGTGAGGTCACATTCCTGGCCCTAAGTGCTGCTCCTGGAGGACTGTTAGAATCTTCTGGACTGTGCACTCTGGATAGATTTGTTTTGTACAAACTACAGGGCTTTTTATAACAGCGAATGTTTGAAACAATGAAATGGTTAGATGTTACGTTAGGACATACTATGGGGCCATTTAGTATTAAGCATGATATGTGTATAATTTAATGGAGAAACCATGTACAATGGAAAACAAGATAGAAAAATTGTACTTTAAATATGGTTACAAACTTTGTAGAGAACATAGCTACAGGTGTGTACACACCTGTAATCCTGTACTTGGGAGTTTGAGGCAGGAGGATGATGATGTTGAGCTTGAGGCCAGCCTGAACTACCAGGTAAGTATGAAGTCAGGGTTGAAAACATAACGAGATTTTATCTCAAATGAAAACGACAGAAGTAGAGAACATAGATTAAATGGAAATTAAGCCAAATAAAACAAAGATTGCAATCTTTGAGAAGTGGGACTTGGGTAACTTTTAAAGCTATTTTTCTACATTGCCTTATGAATTATTTTCAAAACTAAAAGTAAGAATTTATGTCTGAAGTATTCTTTGCATGAGCTGAAGTATCTGTCACTGGATGCTGGGGTTCTGGCTTTATGTGCTAGAATTAACATCTGAAGAGTCTTAAGTTTAAGTTGAATGAAAATAAAAAGGAGAAAATGCATAACATATTTGACATGTAAATGGCTGTGGGGTAGTTGTCATCCTGCTTCGCTGACTTATCCTTTAGAAGACAGCTGTGGTGGTTTGAAAAAAAATGGCCTCCTTAGGAAGTGGCACTATTAGAAGGTGTGGCTTTGTTGGAGGAAATGTGTCACTTTCAGGGTGGGCTTTGAGGTCTCCTATGCTCAAGTCAAACCCAGTGTGGAACAGAGTTCTTCTGCTGCCTTTGGATCAAGATGTGGAACTCTCAGCTCCTTCTCCAGCACCAAGTTTGCCTGTGTGCTGCCATGTGCCACCATGGTGACAATGAACTGAACCTCTGCTGTAAGCCACCCCAATTAAATGTTTTCCTTTGTAAGAGTTACCGTTGTCATGGTGTCCTGTCACAGCACTAGAAACCCTAACTAGACAACAGCCTTTCCCCAGTTTCCTGTTCTCTTCAACCTTTAACTTGAGATTCCCATTTTCTGTATATTTGTTGTTGTTTTTTGAGGGAATAATTTTTCTGTATTTCCTAACTAGTGTTGAAGTCCTAAGCTGAAGTAATCTTCCAGCCTTCTGAGGACCTGAGACTTAACTCATACACTACTTTGACCAACTACCCCAGGCTGTTTCTAGGATTGCCTATCTAACTGGAACCTCAGGAGACAGGCACTCTCTTTCTAAGACAAAGACCAGATGTTTTGTTACCTGCTGTAGCAATGGTAGACTAGTAGGGAGTGATGGCACAAACCAGATATCCAGGCTCTGGAGAAGCTATGGCAGGAGAATTGAGAGGTCAAGGCCAGGCTGAGTTGCAACCTGAAACCCTGATTCGTAAAACCAAGAAAAACTTAGGTATAGCATGCCTTAGCTGCAAGGAGCACAGGGGCTCAGAGCTTACTGTGCTGCCCCCATCGGACCTAGGGCCACAAAACTGATGTGAAAAGGTTGGTGGTCATGCTGCAGGTTGTACTCAGAGGAATGAGGTTTTTGTCTCTGACCAGCAATCTCATGTCTTCTGACAGTATCCAGGAAGTGGAAACAGGCTAGTTTATTAGCTTATAATAGTCACATCAAAATCCCAGACCTGACATCCACGTTCTGAAAACACAAATTTCTTTTAATTTTTCCCAAGAAAGCTATTTTATACATTTTATAAATTTACCTATCAATAGGTCCCAATCTCATCTTGGTTTTTGGCTTCTCAAAGATAAAAGTTCTGTACAGTATTAATTTTTTTCATGAAGGTTCTTTGTCTCTTTAGTGTCAACTATTCTTGTTAACTTTCTTTTTTCATGTATAGCATTTGTGGCATATGCTTTTAAGTGAAGCAGCATAATATCTCTTGTCCACACTCTGTAACTGTGCATTTTAACTGCCCAGATTGCCTCATCTAAATTAATACTATGGGCATAAAATATGTATCAAACCATTAGCTTCTAGTAGGTTGTGTTTTTCTAACTTATGTAAACTGGTCATATCTTATCAAGACACGAGAACCCTAGGTCATGTATTTATGCACATGCAAAACACACACATACACACATAAAATAAAAATAAAAATGGGAAATAGTGAAATAAGCTTCATATCTCCACACTGAAGGCCATGTAACAAAACCAACATTGACTCCCATAAAACTAGGCAGTGCCTTCATCCCCTCAGTCATTCTCCCCATTGTCAATTGTATCTGAGATTTAAGATTTTCTTTAACAATGAAAAACAGTCACCAGGGAAACTGAGATTCACTTTTGGGGTCCTTAGTCTCATTAATAAAAAGAACTTGGAAATGGGCTCAAAAGGAAGCTCAGGACAATGTTTCTAGAGTTTAAGAGAAAAACAGTGCAGATTAGGTGATAATTATGACAGCTGCCAGGAGGATGGAGAAGTCACACCCATCAAATTAGGCATGGAATAGAAATGAGAGTTTTTTAAAACAGGATCAAGATATTCTGAGGAGTGGATGTGAGTTAGTGAACTGAGGAGAGAACCTCCAAACCATCCGGGCACTGGGTGCATGGTTTTTTATAACCTCCCTCCTTTCGTGCTTGTATGTTCGAGGCTTTGTTTAACATATTCTCTGTTCATGAGATGATGCCACAGGGAGGAAGGGCTTCTAGCCTTGCTCTGAAGACTGTGTATGATAAGACTTTGCTTCTTTGCTGCTAATATTAAGTTAGCCTTTTTAGTTGCTATTGTCCATCATAGCATCAAGCCAGGTTTTGCTAGGACAGTAAACTCCACACATCTGCTATTCAGCTTAAAACTGTCTGTAATTCACTCATCCATCTCTTCCCGAGTTTCTGCTCTCCAGTACATTTCTTTTTCCAATCAAACCAATGCTGGTCTTAATTCGAAATTTGAATTACATCTGGTACAGTTTGTACACTCCAGGAGATATATGTATGTGTAATACCTTTGTCAGCTTGCAAAGTGCTTATTGATGAGATGTCATGAAAATGGCACAAAGAAGTGTATATAGGAGATGCCTTTGTGTAACCATCCTAGAGCCCTCACAAAGTAAGCGTGGCTTGCAATCCTTTTCCTCAAATCATTTTTTAAGTGTGTATGTGTGCGCTTGTGGGAGAGAGAGAATGTGTATGTGCACACACATGTGTGAAGGACAGGGGTGCACATATCTTCCTCAATTGTTTCTCTATTTTGTGTTTTGAGAAACGGTCAATAGCTGGACTTGGGGCTCAATGGTTGGCCAGGCAGGCTGCTCAGCAAGCCCCTGGGATCTGCTTGTCTACACTTCCTTCAGCACTGGGGTTACCTCTCTGGACTTTTTACATAGATTCTAGGGATCTGAACTCACATCCTCATGCTTGCACAGTGTAGAGAGAAGCCTTTTCTTTGTCAGCCACTTGCCAGTCACCTGGGCTCTGCCGCGTTGTAGTTCCCAAATAACACACAAGACATGGTATTAATTATGAAGCTGTTGGCCTTGCTTGTTTCTTACTGGCTAGCTCTGACTTAAGCATTTATCCCATAATTGTTAATCTTACCGGAGCAAAGTTCTAGACATCTTATTTCTCTGGCAGGCTACATTGTGACTCCCTGTGTTTCTCCTACCCAGAGTCCTCCTGGACTCCTAGTCCCACCTACCTTGCTTCCCTATTGGCCAACAGTGCTTTATTGACACATACACAGGACTTCCCCCATCAGCCCATCAGCCCATCAGCACAGGAAGCACTTTGCTCACTGAGCTGTCGCCCCAGCCTTCCTACTCTTTAAAAAATGACACAGAAAAGGTACTTGTCTTTGTTTTAGAGTGTTGTCTTCTGTGCCCTCCACTCTGCCTCACAGAAGAACTGTGATGTTGGAAATTGGAAACAATCTTACTAACAGACATTTCATTAAATTTCAATGAGATAATTAAGGAAACTCATCTTCAAAAATATATATTTGTTTCGGCAACTAGGATGTTGCTTCATTAGGCAATGACCAGAATGTTAAATGGAGGCAACTTGAGCTTGTCCAATCAGTAGCTCCAGAATCTGCTTGCAGAAAGGAACTCCATGAAGCTGAAATGGCAAGGGTCTGCTGTCGAGGAAGCTAATTGGTTTGGAACATTAATAAATTATGCTTGCTATTCATGTCAAAAAATGTTCAGAGAGAAGAGATGACTATTTTGGATCTATAAGAGCCTTGCACTCTGCCACACAATATTAAAAATAAAAAGCATATCCTTAGACTCCAACTCCTCTTTCTACTGGAAAAAGGAGAGATAAGAGCTAAATCACTTGGTGGTGTTTTCTTATATTATTATGGGTTTGATTTGGCATTTCCAGGCAATAAAATATCACTACGGCATTCTCTCATGTAAAACGTGTATTACCAGGACCAATGTTAGGATTAGGTGAGAGAGAGAGAGAGAGAGAGAGAGAGAGAGAGAGAGAGAGAACCCTACTGGGTCACACTACTTTCTCTGCATTGAATAGGAGGCCTTTTGTCTCTGACCCAGCAGTTGCATGCTGAGATTGACAGATGCTACTGTGCTGTGATCAGACTTAGATTAGACACTGTAAACTACAATCTTCTGTAAACAGATTTCCCCCTCCAACTCTCTTTGGTAATTTGTATAAGAAGGCAGATGGGCTTGGAAAATTCACTGTGGAACATTCTTAGCAAACTCATTTGCTACATCTTCAACTCAGCATTCTTCCTTGAAGTTTACTGCTCTTCTGGGTTCTTTGTGGGTTTCCTCTGCCTGTGTCTCTGACTATTTAATCATCTCACCCTAGAACTTGTTTGGATAATCTTGTCATTGAGTTATGTTGCTTTCGTCAGTTGTTCCTAACTAAAGCTTAAGATCTGTGGAAGGGTTTGGTATCTCTGTTTAATGCCTTTCCCATGCCCTGTAAGTCTCTAGCATAGTAATTTTATAATAGATCCTGAGGTAAGTGGTCATACTGTTTGGAAGTATTTCAAAGTGTTGAAGTTACAGGAAATGGGACCAGCTTATATATTCACCAACAGATGAAAGAACAAAGAGACGTAGACACAGTGGAGTTTCTGAAGCCATAATGAAAACTCAAAAGACATATGTAGGAAGGTGAGTTCAATTAGAAATCATTGTGTCAAATGAAATAAGCCAGGCCAAGAAAGACAAATGCTACAAGGTTTTCTCATATGTAGAACCTAAATTTAAAAACTACACATTCTATATATGTGTGACTTTAGGTCATGAAACTAAAAAGGGGATCATGAGAGGTGAAGAAGAGATTTTAAGGGAAGTGGGAAATGGGAAGATAGAAAACATGTAACAACGAGCAAAGCGAATGAGTGTTTGGAAAAAGGAAGAGAGACATCTGTGAAGGGAGAGGGCAATGGAGGCAGGAAATGAAGCAGAATGAAATACAATGACATGGATGCATGAAAGTATCGCTACATAGTATGCTGACCCAAGCAATTCATAAAGGGGAAGGTGGCTGAAGTTAAGAAAACAGGCATTTTAAGCTATCTGTGTTAAATTGAAAAATCAGCTACAGTTAGTTGGTTTAGGTCAAAAGTCCCAACTTTTGAGCTTAGCACCATTGTTTTGTTAATCTAGTGATTTTTTAGTAAATGATTTACCTTCTGTGTATTGATCAAAAATTCATTAATCAATAGTTTTTTGTTTGTTTGTTTTTGAGACAGTGTTTTTTATGTAGCCCTGGCTTGTCTAGAACTCGGTATGTAGGCCAGTCTGTCCTCCAACTCACAGAGACTACCTGCCTCTGCCTCCCAAGTGCTGGCATTAAAGGCATGCACCAACATGCATGACCCTTGTTAACTTTTTATCAAAAAAAATCCTAAAACAGATTCTTAGTGCTTTTGTGTTGCTATACCAAAACACTTAAGAAGGACAATGCATTTTTTTAAAGAGAGATTCACTTGGTTCACAAGTTTAGTGGCTAGAAAGTTCTAACACGTATACACTGTTGGCTGTGGGAAGTTGTGACGAGGATGGGGGTGGTTAGCAGGCTGGTGCAGAAGATCAAGCAGTTGACTATCTCTTGAGTTTTAACAATACTCTTTCTTACCTAATCCAGTCCTGTGATGCCCAACCCACTTTCTGTGAGAATGTCACTAATCCATTAGTCCCATGTAAGAGCGGTGTCCCCGTGGCCAACACATCTCTTAAAGGCCTCCCTTTCCTCGATACCCCTACACTGGGGACTAAAAGCTTCAACATGGGTCTCGCTGGGCACAAACCATTCTGGCAGCATAGAAAGTACAACTAATCTGCACCAGTGGCTCTTCAAATGTGGAACCTTGGGCAGTATTTAGCATTAGTGTCATTCCCTGTTGCCGTCAAGATGAAACTAAAAGCTGGAGGGTTGCTGGGAACTGAGACAGATGGTCGCGTTGAGTCTGCCCCTGGGAAGCAGAGGGGTGCACACTGGCTCTCTGTTTTCTCCTTCCCCCTTTTTCATTCGAAACACATTCAGGGTGGGCCATCGGTCCTTAGTTAGTCCTTCCGGAAACGCCCTTACAGACTGGTTCAGACTGTTTCTCCTAGGAGATTTTAAATCCTGTAAAGACGGTGATGAAGATTAACCAGCGCAAACATCAACTGGGAACTTATTTTTTTAAAAAATGCATGTTATCGAGCCTCACCCCAGAGCCACTGAATCAGAAACTCTGCCCTTTAACAAGCCTGCCAACAAGCCCTCCAGGTGATTCTGATGTATGGTAAAGGTTACGAGCTGCTGATGTGGGGCATAAGCAAATCCCCAGCCTAGACTCTACATCACAGCCTCGGCACTGAGGATAGCACAGTAATTTCACAATTGCCCTTTAAATCCAATGCCTTGCGTTTTAGCTTTAAGACTCCGTAGAATGGCTCACCATTGCATCACATGGAAGCCTCCAGATACTACTCACAGAATTGCAGCTCCCAGGATCCTATAAAGTACTGGCAATTAAGGAGTGGAAAAAAATCTTTGTCAGGGTGAACAAAGACTATGTAACAGATAAGGGATTAATTTCCAGTGGCAGTCTCCTACTTCTGTATTCATAACGTTGTATGCATGCTAGGCTACCCATGCACCATCTGCTGGTATACATTAGGTAATTGGGCACCCAGCAGCCCCATTTGCATGCAAAGGTGGTTGCACACCTCACATTACAAGTCTAAAATTAAAGTCCAGGAAGAAGCAGGCTGAAGGCTTGCAGCTAGGAAAATAATGAGATAAGGAAAAATGGCTTCAGTTAATCAGCACTTTTGGCCTCTACTGTTCTGTCTTTGCTAATTTGCCCTTAGAAATGGGACATCCCAGGTGGGAGAAGGCCTTCTAAGAGCATTTAGGGTTTTTGTTTTAAACCCGTACTTATAAGATGGCTGCATTTATCCACAACATTTTCTCCCAAGCTGCACCCATATGTATGCTGCAGTCTGTTACTGTACTGTATCTCTGCTTTACGAAGCATTCTTGCTCTGGTGGGACCACATGCATGGGCTCAAAATGAGCCATCCCAGGGCAGACTCACGGCTGGCATCTGTGATACTGAACTTCATCACACTCTCACAGTGAGCCAGTCACTGGCACAGATCTGGAATACATATCACTGAAGCCCACCTCTGCCTTTAAAGGTTCACAGTGTCTTACGTAGCTCAGTATTTCTGGTGTCTCCGTGTGGAATATTTTTACTTACAGAAAAGGCTCTGTGGCTGAAGTGCTTGCTATGCAGGCTTGAGAATCTGACTTTGGATTCCCAGCACCCCAGGGAAAACCCAGCATGTAGTGCTGTGCCTCTACCCCAGAGCTGTTAGGGAGGGGCATGGAAGGAGCAGAGATGCAAGGAGGTTCTCTGGCCAGCCAGTCTAGTCAAAATAGGACTCCAGGCTCAGCAAGACATTTCCTCTCAAAATAGAAGGCGGCGAGGAACAGGACATCAGTGCCAACCTCAGATCTTCACACACACATGCACAGGCAAGTGACCCAGCGCATGCAAGGATGCACACACATGTTTGCACCTTACCTGCTACAGAAAGAACAAAGGAAAAAAGGAAATTTTCTCTTGAGTCCCATGTTTGCACTGTTCTTGGTCCTGATTATGTTCAACCTGTGTCGCCAGGGGAATGAGGAGCCCAGGGGATCAAGGCTCATACGAATCAAAACCTAAAACCACAAGAAACAGACAAGTTGGTAGTCACAAGTGGGCTAGTCAGAGAGGATGTGGCTGCATGGCAAAAGACTCAGACTCGTGTTTGTCTGAACAAAGAATGCGTCGGATGTCCCATTGTTTCTTTTTGTCCTAAAGTAAGTCTACAAGAGAAGAAAAAAGTCTTAAAGAGATTGACTCACATGCGCCACCTAGAGGAGTGATGTCCTACAAGAACAGTCTACCAAGAAGCAGTGGTGTTGGAGTTCAGCAGTAAGTAGTTACCATGCCCATTGCTTTGTATTTCTTTATTTGACTCTGCCCATGCACCTTTCACCTAGATTGAAAGGTACCAGAAAACAGGGCAAGTTCTTAAGAATGGCTATCTTCCCCAATACCTGTCAGATGGTATTAGAAGGAGGATGGGTGGTGCCTTAGATGCCTTGGGAATTTGTCATGATGATAACCACTGTTCTCTTCATTCCAGCACAGGCACGCACACCTTGATAGCACCGAATGAGAGCCGAAGGCAGAAGATGCAAAGAAGTATGCACACATATTCCTACCAGAGTCAATGTTTCTTGTTTGCCTTATGATTGCTTCTTTAAGTATTTTTATTTTCTGATTTACAGAGATTCATTGGGTCACACTAAAGTCTTTAGGATTTTTAGCAGTTTTAATTATACTTGTAAAATTATTCTATTGTTAGCACTTCTAAAACGGTTCCTCTACATTAGTAACATAACTCATGGCACTAGTGAGTGTACATTTTAGATTTTTCTTGGATTTAAAAGAACTTCACACCTGTTGTTATTGCTTGGCTCTGGTCCCTGATATATCCAAAAATTGGTGATATTTTAATGGCTCCATGAATACTTTCGAAACAGACAAGCTGTATATGAAAAAGATCATAAGGGACTTGTGCCTTTTCTGATACGTTCCATCTTTCCTTAATGGACATTTTTTTCTTTAGCCTCTATATTCCCATACTTCTGTAACAGTCAATCTACCCTCCATGGTTTTATCTATGTAACCACTTTTTTTTCTAGATAATAACCCGAATGTCAGGGACCACATCTTAATCTTTTACTGTGTTCCTTGTATTTTGGGCATGAGCAACAGGTTTAACCGGGGCACAGTAAATACAAATGCTGCCTTCTAATGCTTTAGCATTATATTTAGTTGACAGGAGAGATAACATTCATTTCGTTCACAAGGACACTGTGTGCCTGTCCATGGCAGGTGCACAGCTAGCTCTGGAATTCTGTGTTCTCCCTTATTAGGTTATTGGTAGGGAATTCAGTGACTAATGAGGACACAATGGCACAGCCAGGGAAGTATTATCAAAAGGGACCACACTAGAGAAGTATCAACCTGGGTGGTACAGTGAGTCAATACAGAAAATGACAGCC
This sequence comes from Mesocricetus auratus, assembly GCF_017639785.1. NCBI lineage: Eukaryota > Metazoa > Chordata > Mammalia > Rodentia > Cricetidae > Mesocricetus > Mesocricetus auratus. Next base: position 43,573,560 of record NW_024429180.1, on the reverse strand, counting down.
ATCTGCAGTGACTACGGGAACCGCAGACACTATCCATAGTACCCCAAGTTCCAACATCATTCAGACCTCCAGTTCAAATTTCTAACAGGGCTTTAATAGTCAGAATCACCCGGGTTTTTGAAGTGCTTCAGACTTTTTGAAAATGTTTATTAATGGTCTTTTGGGACAATCCAATCTGAGAGATTAGGTTATATGTTGGAGCAACAGATCTAAACCTCCCAGGCTCCCCCTGCTGTCTCAAACTCTGAATACCAAGATGTGGAGCAGGGGTGCCACAGCACCGGGCAGAGCCTCCCTCCCCAGAGTTGCAGCCAGCTTGGGAAACACTAAAAATAAGGCAAATATCGGCACCAGAATTCTTTGGGGGATGTATATTTACCTGGATCTTATTGACATATGAATATTCTAGTTTTTGTACACATTTGCTAAAGAAAACCTTTTGAAATAATTCATGAGGTTTTAAGAATGTCAGTATTGGAGGGAAAACTATATTTCTTTGTGTTAGCAGGAGTTTAGCTGTTGTTCAAATTTGTACCTTCTGTGCAGACACTTGGAAATGATGACATGGGGTGGGTCAGGCATTACTCCAGGGGGCGGGGCTGGGAGGTATCATCTTTTCCTGGACATCTTGTCCTTTCACTCCCGAAACTCAGGATCTGCTATCAGCTAGCTGTTTTGATGTTTGGAATGACCAGGTTTCTTTCCAAACTCTAACTGTGGATGACTTGCTGTTTCTTACCTGTTTAGTTGCTGAGCAGGAACTGGCAGACCTGGAGAGGTGGAGGCAGCAGAACAGGCCTAAAGCAGTCTACTCGGTGCCACAACGGCTGGGTGAGTGGCAAATGGGAAGCCAGAGAAAGCAGGCAGGGTCACTCGCAGATCCCGCTAAGACCCACCACATCCGCCTTCCTCCATGCACCGATGCTTGTTCTGGGGGTGTACTGCTGGAGTGGGAGACACCTGACAGGAAACATTTCAGCGTGCAGGTAGATTGTTGTTTCTGGCTTTATGTAAGGAGCAAACGCATCTGCCACAGTTGTGTGGGAATAAAGTGATGGCTTAATTGGCAAATAATTTAGAGCCTCTTAGATGATCAGCTCTGAAGAAAGCTTACCTGGGGCGCTGCATATGCCCTGTCACAGCATCGTCAGAGAAGTCATCACAGCATATTCATCGTGGCAGTTAGATGCTAATGTGACAAAAATGATGGGAGAGTCAATTTGGAAAGCAAAATGAGAGTGATCTGGGGACCCAGCTGTGGGTTTAAAGATAGATGTCGCCTGAGTTTTCATGCTAGGACTGGGGACAGGTGCTGCCTGTGTGATGAGCTGTCTAGACTCCCAGCGTGGGGTTTCAGACCTTTAGAGGGGATGCCCCCCAATGGGAGTCACTTGCTTCCTGTCTTGACTTCTCTTCACAGCCAAAGTTTGTCACATAAAGGTTTGGCATAGTTCCAGTTGACATAAAGATACGTTGAGTTAGAAGCCACCCACTGCCACAACAGTTCTAGAGACATGATAAAAAATAAAGCTAATTTGGAAATCTCTTAATGAGTGGACGGAATAGAACTATAGCTGTCACTCTACATATTTACCTTTAGCAGAATAAGCCAGACTTGAGGAACCCAGTCCAAACCCAAACCTGCTCTTCTTAACAGGTCCTCTCAAGCAGTCTTTCCCATAATTTTGAGGTGAGGTAAGAAAGTACAGGGGTTTTTTTGGGTCGGGGAGAGATGCCTTTTGAGACAGCCTCATTTCTAGTGATCAGTGCTCAGTCCTAGGCACTGGTCAGATTTGGTCACCTCCAGGATGGCTTTAGCTGTGGACTCTTTCACGAGAAAGTGAAGACAACCCTGTTACATCCTTTCTCCTCCAGTTCAGGAAGACAGCCAGCCATGATGCAGCCACTTCCTTTGCTGAGACAGGGTCTCACAGCCCGGGGAAGTCTTTGGTCCATGAACCTCTTGTCTCTATCTCCCTAGTGTTGGGGTTGCAGGTTTGCCACTCTGTGCCCAGCTTCAGCCTCATCTTCTCGAGGACCTATCCTGCCCTGGACTTGGGGCTTTAGGCTCAGATTCTCAGCATCGACTTTGCTACCAGAAATGCACGATGAGGATGATTTTCATTAAGCCTCTCCATCGTCTTGGTATGAAACCTTTCTTTCCCAGACACAAACACAGAGGTGCTGGAACTTATGAAGGCATCCTTCCTCAGCTTCCAACCTCCCTCACGCAAACTCCTTCATAGACTAAAGGGAGTCTCTAGAGCACACCCTTTGAACTGGTTTTTAGTTCTTCCTTCTGGATCTTTCTCTGGGGGCTGGGTACCACCTCATTTTGGAATTTGGAGAACTCAGCACCTGTTGTTTTTCAGCCTTCGAAGAAAATGAGCAAGATCTCTGTGCTTGTCTGCTGGCTGTATGAAGCTGTCTTAGTTAGGGTTTCTGTTACTGCAACAAAACACCCTGACAGAAAAGCAAACTGGAGAGGAAAGGGTTTATTCAGCTTCCATTTCCACCTTGATGCTCATCACCAAAGGAAGTCAGGGCAGGAACTCAAGCAGGGCAGGAACCTGGAGGCAGGAGCTCATGCAGAGGCCATGGAGAAAGGCTGCTTACTGGCTTGCTTGCCCTTGCTTGCTTAGTCTGCTTTCTTTGTGCTTGTTTTATTTTTGTTTTTGTGTTTTCAAGATAGGGATTCTCTGTGGCCTGGAACTCGCCTTGTAGAACAGGCTGGCCTTGAACGCACAGAGATCTGCATGAGACACCACTGCCTGACTTCAGCCTATTTCTCATAGGACCAAGAACTATCAGCCCAGGGATGGCACCGCCCATAATAGATTGACCGCTCCCCATTGGTCATTAGTTGAAAAAAATGCCTTACAGATGGACCTCATGGAGGCATTTCCTCAACTAAGGCCCCTTTCTCTGTGATGACTCTAGCTTGTATCAAGTTGACACACAAAACCATCCAGTAGAGAAGTATTTACAAACAGTCAGGTGTGAAGGCAAATTATAAAGTATATTAGCCCTTAAAATGTGTTTTGATAAAAATTAAAAAATACTTAAACATTTGGCTTCTGCTGCTTTTTAAACTCTTAATTTATTGCCTGTGTCTCTATCACTTAAAATACTGGAAGGATTATAGGAGCTCCAGAGAGTAGTGTAACAATAACTATAAAGTTTCATCATCCCTAATTCTTTTTCATATTCCCTAACAGTAACATAATGTTCCACCTGAACTGGCCTCATGTACCTCAGAAGAAAACTACCTTCGGTGTCTGTATCAGATCAATTATAAAAACCTCAGTATAAATACAAATTGTTTTCATGCAAGTTTTGTGACAGTGATGCTAAAGAGAGCTGGCACTTTTAGTAACCAAAGCACCAGAGAATTGTTGCAAAGTAGTCTTTCTTTTTAAAAAGAAAATTTATTTTTATTTTATGTGTGTGGGTGTTCTCAAGCATGCAGTGCCTACAGAGGCAAAAAGAGGGAGTCAGATCTTCTGGAATTGGAGTTTCAGCCAGTTGTTAGCTGTGATGTTGGTGCTTGGAACAGAACCCACATCGTCTGCAGGAACAGCTAGTGCTCTTAACTGCTGAGTCATTTATGTCTCTAGGCCACAAAATGAGTTCTTTTAATGTAAATACCACGTTTGTACAAACACTGAGAAGTCACTAAGTGACAGCTCTTAGACTGATTGTCAAGCTGTGATGCTTTCTAGCCTCAGATAATTTTGGTTTAACAGTGGGAGCAATCATTGGAAGTCATTGGAAGTCCTTGTTTTTGTCTTGAATACAAAAAAAAGCAGTAAATGGCATGATGATGGATTAACAATTACTAGCAGTAATATTTCCATTATATTTCAAAAGACTGGAATAGATGATTTTGGAGTGCTCAGTCCTAAAAGGAATATGTGCTACACTCCTCTCAAGGCTCAGGGATCATTGTGAAGAGGAGGCAGAAAGAGCAGAAGAACCGAAGTCTGTGGAGAATGACAAGGAAACATTGTCTTCTGCACACAGCAGCAAAGCTGCACATATAAGCACAGGGTGGTTGGGACAGTGTGTACAAAACCCATGCAAGCCCAAGCCAGACTGTACCAGCCTTTTTCTTTGAGGCCACCAACCAGCTCCCAAATCGTGACACAGAGACTTACTATTAGTTACCAGTGCCCAGGGCTTATCTTAGTTCTTATTTTAATCTGTTTCTTTTTATCTACATTTTGCCTTGGGACTTCTTACCTTTCTTTTTGTGTGTCCTAGTTTCCTACTTCTCATGTCTGTCTGACTGGCAGCTGCCTGGCTTCTGTTTCCGGGCATGTCCCTCCCTTTCTCCCTTCTTCTCTCCTTCTCCCCTTTTTTATTCTCTCTGTCTGTCAGCCCCACCTATCCCTCTCCTGCCTAGCTATTGGCCATTCCAATTCACCTTTTTTTTTAGACCAATCAGGTGCCGTAGGCAGGCAAGGTGAAACAAATGCCGTGCATCTTTACTTAGTTAAACAAATGCAGCATAGACAAATGTAATACACCTTTATATCGTTAAGAAAGGCAGTAGAAACAAATGTAATACACCTTCACATAGTTAAAGTAATGTTCTGCAGCACAAATAAATGTAACACATCTTTTCATAGTTAAAAAATATTCCACAACATCAGGCCAGATATCAGTATGGAGGGAGCAGTTGGGCACACAATTCTACCCCTAAACATGGAGCCATTAGCAATTGTTAGCTGCTGGGAAGTGTGTGTGTGTGTGTGTGTGTGTGTGTGTGTGTGTGTGTTGGTGTTCTCCAAGTGTGTAGTCCTTAGTAAGTTGACTGTTCTCCAGTGGGAGACCACACATCCAAGAACATATGGTCTTGAGGAATTTAAAAATTAAATAGAATGCAAAGTTGAATGGGTAGGGTATATCTGTGAAGAGTTGGGGAAATGAATAGGATCAAAACAAATTGTATGAAACTCTCAAAGAACTAATAAAAATATTAAGAAAAAAAGTGGTTTAGGTTTACAAAGAGTACATATGTCTGTAGTGCCAAGAATCCTGAGGGTGTGGGGAGGTTCCCTGCTTGAACACAGGAGGAGAAGAAAAACAAGTGACACATCATTGTCCATTGTTTATATTGGGGTAGGGAATGGTCATACTGAAGCAGGAGGAATGTTTCAGAATTCTTAGCACAGGCAGTTGCTTAATGTCTGGTGTGACCCTTCAGGTATGGTTTTGATGAAAATTTTAACGTTTACTGACTGAAACCCCTAGTGTTATCATCCTTTAAAGAACAAGATTTCATCTTTCCGTCCATCCATTATCTTTTAAATGACCACCAGTCTGAGAACTTGGGCTGTGTTCTGATGTCCCGGGGTACCGAAATGTTGGACTCCCACTGCAGACTTACCAAGCATTCATTAGTACCAGAAGCTGGCATTTCAGCTTAATATTCCTGTTTTACCTCCATGGCTTATTTATTTATTATTTATTTTCATTAGGTGGAAGCCAGTCTGAGTCTGAAGTGAGGCAGAAACAACAGCTCCAACAGATGCGATCTAAATACCAGCAAAAGGTCAGAATCCATTTCTTCTAGTTTAATTTCAGCAACAAATTTCAGTGCCAACATTTCCACATGACCATGAAATAACACAGTGACCCAAAATATAAAACCTTCAAATCAACTGCAAAGTATAATCCTCCAAATAAAAAATACCAGGAATCAAGAAGTAAAAAGGAAAATATCTGGAATTCTTACCCAGGCCACACACACTTTGATTAAAGGTCCTCCTTTAAATTAATTACGTATTAATTATAGTTTAAGATTGCTGTTTCTGTTCCCAGAATATGATTTTGTCTATTCCATATTAGTGATAAAAGTAGTACAAAAGTGATTGAAGATAACCAGTGACTTTTTACAATAAATATCATAAGTTTTATAATTTGAAAAATTAAGTGCTTTCTCTTCCTGTGTGCATGAATGGATACACACACACACACACACACACACACACACACACACACACACACACAGACAGAGAGAGAGAGACAGAGAGAGACAGAGAGACAGAGAGACAGAGAGAGAGAGAGAGAGAGAGAGAGAGAGAGAGAGAGAGAGAGAGAGAGAGAGAGAGCAAGAGGGAGCAAGAGGTAGAGCATGTACTGGAGATATAGACAGACAGGCAGACAGGCAGGCAGGCAGATGGACAGACAGACAGACAGACAGTTAGACCCATGAAGAAACACCGAGATTCTCAGACAGGAAACGCAGCCTGGCCATTGTCTGAGATCTAAGTAGCTTAAAGTAACAACCTATAATCATGGAGAGGTGCAACACAAACAATACTGTAATTTGCCTTTCATCATAATTTTGTGTTCCTGAAGTTCAGACTGAAAAATGGTAACTGTTTTTTCTTTGTCCTCTGTAATCTCAATACAATTTAGCTAAAGAGAGATGAATCTATACGAATCAGGAAGGAAGCTGAGGAAGCCAAGCTCCAACACATGAAGGCAATCCAGAGGGAGAAGGTAAGCGGGTGGAGGGGAGGCTAGACGATGTTTGCTGAGGTCAGGCTTGCTTCCAGATGCTGTCAAGTGCTACTCATTTAACCCTTCCTGTACTCTGCGGAGGTGGCTATTGTGCAATTGTGTAATCTAAGAAATGACAGAGAGAGGAAAGAATAAGATGTCCAGAGGCCCACAGCTATAATGAGAATAACTGGGTTTCATATCCCAACACACTGGCCTCAGAGCTGGGTGTCTGAGTCACCAAACCCACTGCCTCGCCTCTCAGTAGTGTGCTTGGCTAGAAGGCAAAGCAACAGGTAAGAGAGACAGTCAGTGGGCCACTGTCACATTCATATCCAAAATAAGTTTTCCAGGGTGAGCGTGGTCAAGGTGAACACAGGCCTCTTACCACCGAGAGAAAGAGCGTACTCTGGTCTTTTAGTATCAGTGATATCAGACTTTCTCAATCTGGCAGCTGTGCTTTAGTTTTGATATAGCGTCCAGGGCCTGGGAAAAATGTCTTACAAATGCTTATTTGCTAGAGAACAAGAAGCAATACAGAGATGGTGCAACCTCCTCCCTTCCACAAACACCTGAAAGGAAGTCGGCCTTAGTGTTGGATGTTTGAGAGCAGGGGTTGACTCTTAGCAGCTTGTGTGACACCTGTTACAGATGTCCCCTTAGAGACACAACTGTAGCCTGCTTCTCTCTCTCTCTCTCTCTCTCTCTCTCTCTCTCTCTCTCTCTCTCTCTCTCTCTCTCTCTCTCCCTCCTCTTTCTCCCTTTCTATTTTCTTCCTCCCCCTCTTCCTTGTTTTTCTCCTTTCCTAGTTTCTTTCAAATATTAGGTGTTGTTTAAATCTCATTTTAAGCAAAAGACTTATTTGTTTGTTTATTCATTTTGAGACAAAGTCTCACTATGTAGCCCTTCCTATCCCAGAACACACAGAAATTACTGCCTCTGTCCCTTGAATGCTAGAATTAAAGGAATGCACCACCCCTCTACCTAGCTATAATACATGTTTTTAGCAGTTAGAGTTAAGGAAGCCAAAAGTTAATGTCTTATGGAACATTGGGCAGGAGTACAGGTTTCCTCCTCCCTGTAGGAATTCTCTTCTTTCTTGGGAACAGTCTAGTCATTCTTGGAAAGTCTCCATCATTGTTGTCCGACCTTGAGCAGGCTCCCAACACTTTCAAAATTCTTCCTGTAAAATGATTCTACAAGTCCAAGAGCAATTGTTGCCATAGAGATGCAGGTGGCAGCAAGCCTAGGCTTGCACACACAAACTGTAATAAAATGCTGGAAGTATATAAAAAGCACAGGTAGTTTATTTACAACTTTTGATTCACGGATCCTCTACTAGTTGGCTATCTGTTACATGGAAGATCTTCACTGAAGCTGCCTTTTCTCCTCCCCTTTAACTCGTACTTCTCTCTTTAAGACACTTCTGTTCTTCAATGCTTTCTCTTCCCCCTTCCCCCTTGAGAAGCTGAGCCTTTGGTCTGTGATTGTAGGAGGAGAACACCACCAGGAACCGAATTAAAGGCTAATAGAACCCGAAGAATTTTTGTTGTTGTTGCAGACTCTCCTCCAAGTCGTGTTTGGTGTCACTTAGTCCCTACAATTGGCTGACGTGTGGGTTGCTTACAGTTCATTTCTTCATGGCTCGACAACACATGTTCTTAATGTATGGGCGAAGCTCTGTTCTTTAACACTGAGTGAAAGCAGTCATCCCGCTTTCCAAGTCATACCACCACTTAGAGCGGCAGCAGCCTTTAGACACTGAAACATTAATTGGATTAGCCTTTCTAAACTGACAATCGCCATATAAATTTGGAAGTGATGGAGAGGGGCCAGCCCTCTAGCCTTTCTCATGAAAAGGGGAATGAGAAGAATTGGCATTACCTGGGATTTGTTGATGTGCACACTCTCGAGCCAGCCTTGGACCTATTGCAAATGGCATCCTGCCATGCTCCCCGAGTTGATTCCTATGCACATCGAAACACGCGGAGTATTAATTAAAATGGGCCTTGATTTATCGGGCTGATTCACTGTCACCAGTTGAACACTGTGAAGTATTTCTGTTGAATATGAATCTGTGGCTGTTCATGCTATGTATGCCTGTTTAGTAGCTTGTGTCAGACAGAAGAGTGGATATTAGCTATCTAGAAGTGACATATTCCACATTGCCAGTGTGATAATGGCTGGGAGAAGTGATAATGACTGTGCTTATGGAGCTTATGGAGCACTTAGTCTTTAAAATGCACAGCAAAAGCATGCAGGGACACCAGCCCTGGCAGGCGAATACTGGCCAGGAAGGCTGACCCTCCTCCCCCAGAAGGTGGATACTGGCCAGGAAGTCTGAGCCTCCTCCCCCAGAAGGTGGATATTGGCCTGGAAGTCTGAGCCAAGGCAGAGCCATGCAGCTACTGCCACCCAGGAGTCTGGCAATACCCAAGACACCTGCAAGGTGTCTTTCTTATTGTCACCTGTCAGTACATGAGTGGATTGGTGTATACATTAAAGCCAGTCACTTCTTCAAAGCCCCAGCAGTGACCACTGTTTGCCATGGGGATCAAGCTTTCCATATATCAGTCTTTGAAGGGCAGCTTCATATTTAAACTACAGTAATAGATTTTCATAGGTCACCACAATAATCTTTTCAGCTAGAATGAATGTTCTGAGAATGGATGTCCATCATACCCTGTTCATAATCATATTTATGAAATACTCATTTGATTTTTCCATATTTCCATGATACTCACAAACCTGAAAAATGAAAACCTTCCACCTCCATGTCAAAGACCTTCTCTACCCCTGGAATTAATTCCTCTGCTGTCTACTCATGTTTGAAATAGTCTACAATGCTATTTCTTTTCCAGATCCTTCCATCTAATTATCCCAATCTCTCTGTATCAACCTAACTTTGGAAAGTGTTAAAAACAAGATAGTCAAGTGACATCTAAAGCCTCTTCTTGATCCTCAAGCTGTGGCTACCAAAGTCACTTGCAGCAAGTGAAGTCATTGTGCTTTTTTATAGACTCCAAGAACAAAATTAATCTGAATGCTGTTCAGTGCTGTAGGTCCAAACCAGTAGAATATGAATTGTGCATATTAGATGCAAATGCATTCATATACTTATTTTTAGGGCATCATACTTTGATACTTTCTAGTTCCATAAGGCAAGTAGCTGCAAGGACTAATGGCTTTAAGGACAAAAATCAACATTCATATGAATATTTCATATGAGTATTTCAAATTCTGTAAACTTTCAAGCCACACCAGGAGTCTGAGAAATATGGTTCTTACCCTTTGCTCTTCTTTGGGGTGGCATTGGTACACGCATTATGTCTTTGGATATTGTAATGCTTTAGTTAATGAATCCCATAATATTGGAGTGAGAATGGTATCCCTGGAACCCAGGCATTAAGAGTGTAGGTTGTTAGTTTCCCTGGGGCCCAATGCCTTAATTATAAAATGGGTACAATAACAAGGACAGGAGAACTAAAGGGTGAATGTACAAAGTCTTCAGCACAATGGCTAGATCTGAGCTCTTCCATTTACTTATTTAGTTTTGGTTTCACTGTGTTGCTGGAGTTCACTATATAGACCACACTGCCTCTGCCTTCCAAGGGCTAGAATTAGCCATGCACCACCATGCCCAGCCCTAGACCTTAGCCTTTTGTAAGCGTGCCCTACCCTAACTGTAAGCATAAAGAAATGTTCTAATAGTCTTTCATTTCATTTTATTTCAGTCTGTCACCTTCTTGCAAGGAAGGCAAAGAAAGGCTTACTGTTATTTATCCCAAATTGAATGGAGGGGTCAATGATTTCATGTTTGTTAAGTGAAATTGCTGGAGAGAAAACACACTTGGCATTCTTGGCTGCATCTCTTTTCCAGGCTTCTAATTCAGCTAAAATTTAATGTTGACCAATATCCAGTAGTTTTCCTTTGTATTCTAGGCCCTAACCACCAAGATCTTTGCTCACTTTCTTTTCCTTTCTTTCAATTTCAGAATAGGATGCCCTCTACTATCTCACAGAAATAGAGGTTGTGACTATCTTTATTTTTCTATTACTTTATTCGTTGTTGCTTTCTGCCTTCCCCTACCCCTCCTTCCATCATCCCTTCCTCTCCTCCTTCACTCTTTTCCTTATTTCCTTCTGTTCTTTGAATTGTTGGTTTTGCTGCCTCAGACTCTTGGTTGCTTGACTCTAGGCATGCATTACATGGTCTAGCTCTTGGCTGCTTCTATCTCCAAACCATCTTAAGAGGAATAAGAAAGTGGCTTTGCTTGATACTATGCTGGAATCTTCCATCTGCATTCACTATCCCCTTCTCTCTCTCATCCCTTCAGGGACCTTGTTTTTTTACTGATTAAGCCTCTTCTCTCCCTGCCCCCAACACCTTTTTTTCTCTTTTGTGTTTTTGTTTCTTTGCTCATATTAGACTTTTACTTAATTTTCTCATCTTAACAAATCACGTTGCTGTGCTGTCATCTACTTTCAACTCCTCTACCCCTACCATCATGGTCAATTTCTTGAAAGCCTTCTCTCATATGTGAGCCTAGTCTTTAACAGCTGAACCATCTAATTCCAGCACTAGGGAGACAGAGGCAGGCAGATCTCTGTAAGTTCAAAGCCAGCCTTGAACTAACAGAGTGAGTTCCAAGACAGACAGGGCTACACAGAGAAACCCTGTTTTGAAAAACAAAAACAAAAACCAAACAAATAAACAAAGCCTTCTTTTTAGTCTTTGATTTGAAATGTGAGTCTATGAACTAATTTTAATACTCACTTGAATAGGATAAGAGTTTTGCTTTACTTTATATGGAAAATCAAAAGACCCAGGATAGCCAAAACAACCCTATTCAACAAAGGAATGTCCAGAGACATCACCATCCCTGATCCCAAGCTCTATTATAGAGCTATAGTACCGAAAACAGCTTGTTAGTGGCACAAAAATAGACAGGTAGGCCAATGGAATCAAATTGAAAACCCTGATATTAACCCACACACATATGAACACTTGGTTTTTGACAAAGAAGCTAAAATTATACAATGGAAAAAAGAAAGCATCTTCAACAAATGGTGCTGGCATAACTGGATGCTGGCATGCAGAAGACTGCAGATAGATCCATGTCTATCACCATGCACAAAACTTAAGTCCAAATGGATCAAAGACCTCAACATAAATCCAACCACACTGAACCTCTTAGAAGAGAAATTGGGTGGTACCCTGGAACGAATTGGTACAGGAGACAGCTTCCTGAACATAACACCAGTAGCACAAACACTGAGATCGATAATAAATGGGACCTACTGAAACTGAGAAGCTTCTGCAAGGTAAAGGACACAGTCAACAAGACAAGAAGGCAACCCTCAGATTGGGAAAAGTTATTCATTAACCCCACATCTGACAGAGGGTTGATCTCCAAAATTTGCAAAGAACTCAAGAAGCAAGTCTCCAAAGCACCAAAAGATCCAATTAAAAAGTGGGCTACAGAACTAAATTGAGAATTCTCAATAGAGGAGTCTAAAATGACTGATAGACAAGAAAGTGTTCAACATCCCTAGCAATCAGGGAAATGCAAATAAAAACAACTCTGAGATACCATCTTACTCCTGTCAGAATGGCTAAAATCAAAAACACCAATGACAGTTTATGCTGGAGAGGATGTGGAGAAAAAGGAACACTCCTCCACAGCAGGTGGGAGTGTCAACTTGTACAGCCACTATGGAAATCAGTATGGAGATTCCTCAGGAAAATGGGAATCAGTCTACCACAAGACCCAGCAGTTCCACTCAGGCATATACCCAAAAGATGCCCATTCATACAGTAAGGACGTCTGTCTGTTCCACTATGTTCATAGCAGCATTATTTGTAATAGCCAGAACATGGAAGCAACCTAGATGCCCCTCAACTGACAGAGAAAATGTGGTACATTTATACAATGGAGTACTACTCAGCGGAAAAAATGGGATTTGAAACTTGCAGACAAATGGACAGCTCTAGAAGAAACCATCCCGAGTGAGGCAACCCAGTCACAAAAAGACAAACATGGCATGTACTCACTCATATATGGATTTTAGACATGAATCAGGGGAGTGCCAGCCTACAATCTCACTACCAAAAAGTCTGGGAAACAGGAAAGATCCTAAGAGAAATATGCATGGTACTCCAGAAAAGGTGGAATGAGGCAAGATCTCCTGAGCAGATTGGGAGCATGGGGGCAGGGGAGAGGGAGCCAGGAAAAAGAGAGGGGGAGAAGAGGAGGGGAGAGGAAGACATGGGGGAGCAGGAAGGTTGAGTTGGGGGAAGAATAGAGGATAACAGAACAGAATGAGAGATACCATGATAGAGGGAGTCATTCTAGGTTTGAAGGGAGATCTAGCACTAGAGAGATTTCCAGAGATCTACAAGGATGACACCAACTGGCAAACTAAGCAATAGTAAGAGCCTACCTTAAATGCCCCTCCCTGATAATGAGTTTGAAGACTCTCTTATATACCATCCTAGAAACTTCATCCAATGACTGATGGAAGCAGAGGCAGACACCCACAGCTAAATACTGAACTGAACTCCTGGAACCCAGTGACAGAGAGAGAGGACTGATGAGCAAAGGGGTCAAGCCTGGGCTGGTGAAACCCAGAGAAACAGCTGACCTGAACCAGGGGGAACTCTTGGACCCAGACTGATGGATGAGAGGCCAGCATGGGACTGATCCAGACCCTCTGAATGTGGGTGTCAGTGAGGAGGCCTAGGTAATCTATGAGGCTTTGAGTAGTAGATCAGTATATATTCCTGGCACACAAATGGACTTTGCATAACTATCCTACAATGAGGGATGCTCTCTCAACCTGGACACTTGGAGGAGGGACTAGGCACTACCCTGAATGAAATTACAGACTCTGGAGATCCTCCATGGAGGGCCTTACACTCCCTGGGGAACGGAGTGGGGATTGGGTGGGGGACTGGGGGCACTGGTGGAGGGGGACAGGCGAGGAGGGGAGGGAGAGGGAGCTGGGACTGACGTGTGAAACAAGCTTGCTTCTAATTTAAATATAAAATAAATAAAATAGTTTTTGCTTTACAAAGCATTGATGCTGTGCCCATCAAACCAAGGAAATGAATCCTCTGGATCCTTCCTTTACATGTTTTTATTGTGAGTCAAGTTTAGCTTCTGTTTCTAGTACTTGTTTGGTACAATGTTATATCTATCTATCTATCTATTTATCCATCCATCCATCCATCTATCTACACACACACACACACACACACACACACACACACAACCAATTAAAAATGTCATGTGTGTTGATGACATCATAAGACCTAGAATGTTGAAGTCTCCCTTGTAACTCAATTTGTAAGACTACAGAATGGTCTGGAAGGAAAAATGCTCATTTTTGTTCAAACTTCAAGAGACTTTCAAAGGAATTTTCTTTTCCAATTCGAAAGAAAGGGAGAGCATTGTGGCCAACTATTCAAATTACAAAACTGTAAAATCATATAATGTTTTTCAATTGCATTGAGTGCGCACACATAAAACAATTCCTTATAACTCAGTGAGCAAGACATCTAAGAAGCAATGGTAAGAAATTACATGTTAAGGAAGCATGCTGTCTACCTCATTCCTTAAATGCTTTTAAAACTTTGAGTAGTTTAACAATTTCTCCTAAGGAGGGCATGGTGGTACAAGCCTACAATCCTAGTGCTTGGAAGTAACGTGAGAAGACCAGGAAGTTTGAAGCCAACTTGAGCAACCGGAGACCCTGGCACATAAGAAAGATAACAGTATTTTCTTATGGATTTATTCTCAATTAGCTAGCATCTTCCTGTTAAACATAAAGATTTGCACTACTGGAAATGACAGCTGTGTAATTTATGGATTAAAAACATCCCTAATAAGTACTTAGGGACACAATCTCTAGATCTCACCCACTTCTGAAAAGTCAAAGTGTTCCCGTCACATAGCTGATGCCAGCTATCACTTGGAGTCAGAGGCAGGAAGATTCCAAGTCTGCACCCCAACCTCTCCAAAGCAAAGACACGAGGAGCATGGGTTGGGAACAGAGGGACAGCTGTGAATGTAAGGAAAGGCAGAGTTAAAAGATGGCTGAAGAATGAGGATCAGGGTGAAACCTATGATTTCTGGCTGTTTTTAGGCCTACAATTTTTTTGCTTTAGCATAATACCTGTGAAAAGCCCTTCTGGGTCATCTTTTACTCTCCCAAATTACTACTTAGTTTCTATGTATTTGCTTTTATACATTTGATGACATCAACAGTTCTTGCAAGTCGAGTGTTTTGTGGGGCTCGGGCTTCTACATTGAGTGAAATAAGAAGTTGAGACCTCAACAAACTAAATCAGATCAACAAATGAAAAAACAAAAACAAAAACAAAAACCCTCCAAACCTCCATACTTCAAATGTCTATGTATCTCTTTCTGAAACTGCTACTATTATTTCATTTGTGAGCATCTTTCCTTTGGCATATTTTAACATACTTTCTCCATTTCTCTCTTGTCTATACCTTTTAAAGGTAGGTACTTCTCTGCTCATATGATATGGTATAGTATAATATAATTTATTCATATAATAGGGCATTAGATAAATGTTTGTTGGATACATGTGAGTCAGTGCTATTATTCAGGTCTCTTGGCCAGTGGTGGTGTTCTTGCTGAGTCTTCTTCTGCGTCTGTCTCTGTGCAAATATGTTTGGGTGATCTTGCTAAACCTAACTATTTCTACTGATATAAAAATGGTAGACATTGGATTCAAATCCTCAAACATCCTCCATTTCACAAACTACTTGTTCATTGGTTTCTGCCGAGAGATTAATAGACCTTAACTGGGTGAATTCTGCTACTGTGTTATGAATCCGAATCTATCAGTGAAGAAGTTAAAGCGGATTTTCTCCATTTCTGACCTTCGTGAGGAAAGCCAGCTTTTGCTTCTAGATGCTGGTGTGACTTTCTCTCTGGTCTCTAAAGAGATCCTGACCTTGGTTTAATCAATAAATCCTGTTTACACTCTGCCTTCTAGCAGACTTCCACCATTTTGGTGCCTCCACCCCAGGGATGTAGAGAGATCTTCACAGTGCAGCCTAATCAGGGCTTGCTAATCAGGACTTGATCTAGATATAATACTTATTTGAGGTTAAATTCTCCTTTCATTTCTTTTCTGGAATTCTGCTTCATTAGCAGTCTGGTTGCTGTTTTATAACTGATTCCTGGACTCTAGAGAACTTACTACAGGTTTTGTTTCCTTTTTTTTTTAACATGGAAAGCATCTAAACATCTCTCTTGCCTGTCAAAATGAGAAATCTCAGTGTACATTAAGACTTTCATGCTCCCCATCTTCCAGTGATGGAGACAGATCCAAAACAGAGTTTAAAAGTGATTATTCCTATTGTTCTTTTTCATAGCTCTTCCTTTGAGCAAATCCATTTTTTTTAAAACCCAGCTATATTCTGGCTCTCCTTTGGACTCCTTTAAACTTCTTTTCTCCTGTGTTGTAGAACTTGTTTCCATGCCCTATTAATATTTTTTTTGCCTAAGAATGTTATCTATTTTTTTAGGCACATGAAAAAATGACAGTAGTGTCACAGGGAGCAAAAAGTAAATGGTTTTGGTATTTAAATCAGGTTAAAATGTGCCAGAGTCATGGTGACAGTAATATCAATATGAAGTCACATTTCTGGAGGCGCTCTAGACAACTAATTAAAAAAGGACTCTTTCTACTCAAGTGGATGGCTTTTTTCAGACATATGCTGCTCAGTTTCTCAACAGCTTTAAGTGTCTAAGTCAGAAGGGAGTTGTATTGGGTTATTGAAAATTTTTTCCTGAATATTTTTGTAGAATGAGTAACACACACACACACACACACACACTTTGTATGAACTATTTAATGGTTTATTGTTTTTAATTTAACATGTTTGGTGTGGAATTTATTATTTCCATCAGAATATTTCACAAGTCCATTTCCTGAAAAATGGATATTTCTATCATTTGAGCCAAAATAAAAATGTGAAACTTTGATTCTGCACAATTTAGCCCATCGGGTTGGGAGAGGGGAGTTTTGAGGGGATCATGGGGCCTCCATTGTAGTGTTTATGGTTCATGAGAGGGAGACTATGTTAGGATCTCTAGGGCCAGTGCAACCCAAGGATTTGGGGTTTGAGATAACTTAAACATCATAATTCTTCCTAAGCCATCCATAACAGATTATATTTTGATCCTTTTAATTTCAGAGTAATAGACTAGAGGAGAAAAGGCAACTTCAAGAAACCCTCAGAAGAGACACATTCAGGGAGCATCACCAAAAGTAAGTTCATGCTCTCAGATTTATTGTTCAGATTCCAGACTCTGAAGACTGATGACTTTTCAGACATGGCAGGTGGGGTTGTGCACATTATACTAATCATGCAATGGAGTTCTCCCATCTCTGGGAATTGGAGATTGGGACAATACTACTCATCTAACTGTTTCCTAGTAGTCAGCTGATGAGCAGTAATCTGACTCAATTGGGCAAATTTGTCTCTGTAAAGAAGTTGGATACTTCTGATTATGCTGATCTCAAGGGCATTGTGTGAGGAGGTTGGTGTTTGAGGTGAAATATCCAAGGGACATCTAAACTAAGTGGTATTATTTTTTTGGGTTGAGGGCTGTTTTACTTTGTTTGTTTGTTTTTCAAGACAGGGTTTCTCTGTGTATACCTGGTTGTTCTGGATCTCACTCTGTAGATCAGGCTGTCCTCAGACTCATAGAGATCCATCTGTCTCTGCCTCCCAAGTACACCACACCCAAGCCTATTGTATTTTTTCTAGCCAAGAATTGAGGTATCATTTATTAATTATTTTGACATTTCAAATTGATGATTATAAACCAAGGTACTTTTTCTAGTATGATTTCTGAATAATAATACTTAATATGCTAATACTATACTTTGATAATGCCAAAAATGTACTCTTCCAACCTTTAAAGAGAAACCCATGTCCTAACTTTTAGTAGCTAGGTTGTCTGAACATGGATTATAAGAAGGCAAAAGCAAAGTACTCTACACTTTACAATGCAGTTCTAAATGTAGAGTTAGAATCAAGCAGACAAGGCTTCCAGATCTTAGCTCTGACCTTGAGCAAAACCTTGAACCTGAGTGTTTTGTTGGTTTGATCTTCATCTTCAGAATAAGGGTGATCATATCTGTCCAATAGGCCAATTATAAGGATTAAAGGAAATTCCTAAATGGCTTAAAAGTGCCTGGATATTCTGGGACTTGGGGTGGAATTTCTTACAGGAATCCTCGTTATATGGAACTGTGCAAATTCATTTGCTAGAGTCAATAAGGCAGTGTCAGTAACTAGACTCTCACCATCATACAGAGCATTCCCCGAGTGCTTCCAGTTCTCTCTGCCTATGCTTGCCCTTGCTCAGGGATCTCTCAGATGTCAAACTGCTCATGGGTGTGGCATTTCAGGATGTGCATCCTTTCTAAGTCTGGCGTCTCTAGAGTTATTAGAGCATTGGGCTCAGCCTGCGTCTGTCTTGAGTGGTGCGCAGACTCAGCAGTAAGAACAGAAAGCCAAGCTACCACCCCTGTGCATCGCCCCTTACCAAGTTAGGGTCAGGGCTTGGAAGCTGAAGGACTTCAGTTTGCCCTCGGTGAGTTTGAGACAGGGCAAGAGGGGCAAGAGATTCTTAGAGTTTTCAAAGGTTGGAGGCTGTTCTACCCGGCCTCCTATCTTTTCAAACTCCCCCGGCGCTGTGAGTTTGTGTTTTACTAAATGCTAAAGATCAGTCACCCTTTAATGTAGAGAAGAAAAGGAGGCCTTGCTCCCAGCCACTGCGCACACGATGGGCGGAGATGAATTCAATTACATGCACATTTCAGTCCTGCTTATCGTGAAAGTGCCGGTTAGCCAGGAAAAGAGGGAAGCTGGAAAAAAAATCCAAGAAGTACCTCAAATTGATTTTATAAGCCTATTGAGAAACACAAGAAGTATGGATACGGAAGGTTTTTTTTTTCTTTTAAGAACATTGTGTTTTGAGTTACTCTTGAAATGAAGGAGACCAATACCTGAAGAAAAGAATGATATATATATATATATATACATATATATATATATATATATATATATATAAATATATATATATGGAAGTACGAGAGGAACTTCTTAAAAGAGATGAATCCTCCACAGAAAGGTCTGTCTTGATTTTTCCTAGAACCAGTTTACAGAGAAGGAAAAGTCTAGCACAGCTGACAGATTCCTAACAGTGCAAAGACTTCACCAAACCTCAACCAGACCCTCTGCCTCCCACGCCCGAATGAGATTCTTTTGTTGCTGTCAGGCGAAGGAACACAAAATAGAAACCAAATAAGCAGTTCTTTCAAAGGAGTCGATACCTTGCCGGGTGCAGCATGCTGTGATGGGTGGTGCGAACAGCAGAGCAGGAGCAGTGGGCTTTTTCTGTTGAGAAGGGCAGTGGCGGAATAGAGCGGACTGTAAATCCAGCGGCTGGAGAAATGGAGAAGAGACGCGCCATGGCCGCCCCAGGTCCCCCCCAGAGCTCGGTGTTCCTTCTTCCCACCTAGCTCCTGACTCTGTTCATTTGCTTCTGATTATTTTTAGTGTTGTCAATTATTTAGCTAACAGGCAGAAAACTAGGCTTTTATTGACAACCAAAGGCACTCTCCTGAGTATAATAATGAAGGCAGTTTATTGAATGCCTGTGAGGTTGCTTTCTAATTGTACACATTAATCTGTCCATGCAAGCTGGCTGAAAATCCACAAGCAGATTGCACATGCAGATGGAGCACACGGGATGGTTTTTATGAAAAGACCTCCACAATGCACTTCTGGAGCACTGTCTTTTCCTTAAAAACCGAATGGCTGTGACTATTGCAGTTGGCGGCTGAGAGCAGACCTGATTAATGACGCATTAAGTTTGCCACTCTGGCTGGGGACATACTCCAGTTTCACAACTCGGAACCAGTTCTAGGATTCTCAGACCTGAAAGCAGAGGGCAGAATGGGCCTTTAACCTTGACATAATTTTCACTGTTACTTTTAGTCTCTATTTACTGCCTATAAAAATTCAAATGTGAGTTGTGTGTGTGTGTGTGTGTGTGTGTGTGTGTGTGTGTGTGTGTGTGTGTGTGCAGGTGCTTTCATATTAGCTGACAGCACAGAATGCCCAACTCTGAAGTAACGGTGAATGAGCCTCTATTTTTAATATCAAAGAGAGACTGTGGTTCTTTAGAACACCAAGTAAAATCAATGTCAATATTTTATTTTCTCAGGTTTCCTTTCTTTTTTAAAAGACATTTTATTCATTTTTTAAGAATTTCAAAGAATATATTTTGATCATATTCACTCAAATCCTTCCCTTAATGCCCTCCATCTTGCTATCTACTCCCCAAGTTTGTGTCCTTTTTTTTAGTCTAATAATCCACTGACTTCAGTATATTTCAAATTTTAATGATAATTTATCCTAGAAGTATTGTCAGTTTTATAATTATGTGTTTTTATTTTTTTAATTGTGTGGGGTTTTTTGATGGACTTAGGTATGGTCTTTTTTGTTTTTGTTGTTTGTTTTTTGAGACAGGTCTCAATATAGCCCCAGCTGTCCTGGAACTTGCTGTGTATTTCAGGCTGGCCTTGAACTGACCAACAATTGCCTGCTTAAATGCTGGGATTAATGGTGTGTGCAGCCATACCTTGCTATGTTTGGGTTTTGAGCCTGTTAAACAATTATAGTTAGGGTAGGATAGGGTCAGGTGATTTGCATGCTGATATTAGGAAATATAGAATTCTTTGAAGATTTTTTGGGAGTATATGAACTGGCTTGTTTAAAATTGTAATTCATCTCTAGTGACTATTTACTGTAAGAGATGATGTGTTTATGTCATCTAAGAAGTACAAAGTGCTCAGCTCTTTCAAATCAAAGTAGCAAGAAGCTGCTGTGTACATGAGATATGGAATGTCAGGCTCTGTGATAGACACTGAGCCTTTAAAAAATGTTTAATTTTCAGGTTAAATTTACTAGAGATACCTCATCCTCACCCCCACCCTCCCACCCCATCCCCCCACATTCCCTGCTTTACAGATAGAGCCTTGGATAGTTGAAAATTTCCAAATTCACAGAGGCAGTAAGTAACTCAGCCAAATTTAGATCCCCACATTTGGGAAATTTTGAAAAAATAGATGATTTGAGGGCATAGGGCACCACAGGGGGCGGGAACATCAGGTTTGGTGGTACCTGAGATGAGACTGTTGAAGAGGGCAGAGCAGCTCTTTCTTCCAAGGTCTAAATATGGTCTAGGGTGGGCAAAAGAAAGGCTGGAGAAAACAAGTCTAGTGATTTTTCCAGTCATCAAACAGGAGCAATAGCCCCCTCCCTAGGTCCCATCCTGGTTAATCCTGTGGTTGATATCAGGTTAGAGGGAATAAGTGTTCCTGATCTATCTGAGGTGCGACCTTCCCTCAAGTAGCAATCTTCAGAATTGTTTGATAGGACCAAGAGGTTCAAGTATTTTAAATGTATGAATTTACTAGTGTATATGGTGTGTGTGTATGTGTATGCACACGCGCACACGCATGCTCCCAGTGTACATGTGAGATCAAAGACCAACTTCCAGACATAAGCCTTCTCCTACTCTGGGATCCTGGGATCTGGGTGAGGTTATCAAGTTTGTGAGGCAAAATGCCTTTAGCCCCTGAGCTGTCTTGCTAGCCCAAGGATCTCAATTCTTTTTTTTCTTTCTTCTTTTCTTCTGCCTTGAATTTTTATTAAAGATTTTTTTTGTATTTAAATTAGAAACAAGGTTGCTTCACATGTCAATCCCAGCTACCTCTCCCTCCCCTCCCAGCCCTCCCAGTCCCTGACCCAATCTCCACTCCCATTCCCCAGGGAGGGTGAGGCCCTCCATGGTGGAAATCCAGAGTCTGTCATTTCATTCAGGGCGGGGCCTAGGCCCTCCCCCCCAAGAGTCCAAGTTGAAAGATCATCCCTCATTGTGGGATGGGCACCCAAAGCCCATTTTTATGCCAGGGATAAATACGGATCTACTACCCAAGGCCCCGTAGATTGCCTAGGCCTCCTCACTGACACCCACATTCAGGGCGTCTGGATCAGTCCCATGCTGTCCTCCCAGCCACCAGTCTGAGGTCCAAGAGCTCCCCTTTGTTCAGGTCAGCTGTTTCTGTGGGTTAAACAAGCCCAGTCTTGACCCCTTTGCTCATCAGTCCTCCCTTTCTGTCACTGGGTTCCCGGAGTTCAGTTCATGTTTAGCTGTGGGTGTCTGCCTCTGCTTCCATCAGTCACTGGTTGAAGGGATCTCAATTCTTAAAACTTTGGTTGGAAAACCTTTGGGAACCAAGCCCATTCCCCAGAAGGACCCTACTCCTAAACTGCTGTGCTCCTCCCCAGCTCTGCCCCGGGACTCTAACATTAGGAAGTTTTCCTCATTTCTACCATCAGAGTCATGTTTTCCTTTTACATCCACTTGAATAGTTGTGTGTGCTAAGCTCCTCAGAGGCACATCTACATCTCTTTTAGCTTCCTGGAGCTGAGAATCCAGACTGGTCTGCTGAACATGCACACTTCAGCGCCAAGTTTGCCTTCTAATCTGCTCCAGAAACTCCTATTGCCCTTCATGGGAACTTTGGAAAGACACTTAAGGGCCACAGGGTTCCCTTGTCTATGTGGTAGGCTTCAATCCAACCTTAGTCTTATCATTTAGGTAAGGTGACTGGAAAGTCATCCTGTTCATAGCTTTCTAGCTTATGCTAATGAAGTGAACTTGGAGATATAAAATCCCTGTGTCTGTTTTGTTCGGAATGAAAGTGAGAAGCTTCTGAAAGATCCAGTCTGAGGGAAGTCCTTACTGATGCTTGGTAAATCATGCTGTTGGGGGAGGGGCACATCAGATTTCCTCCCTGTAGCTCACAGAGCACCTGTCACCCACCTCCTTTGGTTCCCATGAACGCTCCTGTCATGTTGGTACTTGTCATACTCCTGGGTGACCCCAGGGACTCCTGCAACATCTTTACCAACCGTCTCTTCTGGTGATTTTCTCAAGTTCTGTCACATTTAGTCTTTTTAATTTGTAAATTACATTTATTTATTATTGTGTTTATGTGATTTGTGTATGTAGACACATGCATGTGTAGAAGCCAGAGAGTTGGCTCTGCCATTGTGTCCCAGGGATTATGCTCAGGTGGTAAGACCTGACACCCTTACCCAGCCACCTCAACTCCCCCCATTTCCCCCCCTCCCCACCCCTGGAGTCATCTTACAGCTGCCCAAGTCAGTTTTTAAAAACATAGCTTGGGTCATGTCATGCCCTATTCCAAAAGATTTGATTTCCCATTCCTGTTGTCTTAAAAATAAATTTCTGTCTCCATAGTTAAACTTTGGGGTACGATGAGGTACTTTAGTAGGATATCAGAAGGAACTTATAGGATTTAGGGCCTATGCCAGGTAAAAGGGCTAAGGAGAGCTTTGCCCTGAGTTTTATATATCAGGAATCCAGGCTTGCTATATGATTGCCTTATTGCTTTAAAAAAATCAGTCATGGGAGAAGACTGTCACTGACAAAGCAGTAGCAGTCACTCCTTATAACCAGAATTTTCAGGTGTTTTGTCATTGTTAGGGTTTGCAGAAGGTTTATATGCGTTTTGGTGTTCAGACATTGTGTGGTTTGGAAGAAAATGGTTCCCTTTGGCTCACAGGGAGTGACACTATTAGGAGGTGTGACCTTGTTGCAGTAGGTGTGGTCTTGTTAGAGGAAGTGTGTCACTAGGGGCGGGCTTTGAGGTTTTAGAAGAAGCTGTCTTCTGAAACCTCAAGGCCCAGTATCTCTCTTCCTGTGCCTGTGGATCCAGATGTAGAGTGGAACTCTCAGCTCCTTCTCCAGCACCGTGTCTGCAGTGTCCTGCATGCTTCCCCCCATGATGATAATGGACTAAGCCTCTGAACTGTTAAACCAGCCCCAAATAAATGCTTTTTTATAAGAGTTGCTGTGGCCACGGTGTCTTTTCACAGCAGTAGAAACCCTAAGACATATTGCAGAATGACTTTATACTTTATATCACAGTCACATAACAACCTCTTCTGGTGTTAATATTACATGGAATTGTTTATTTTCCATTGGAGAACACCAAAGCCTAGACATTAGTACTCGGTTCATTTTCATTTTTCTCTGTGTCTTGTCTAATTTTTGTGTCCTGCATACATTTCAAATCTATGTTAATAAAGGTTTATGTTTCACTTTCTTTGGGATTATGTATTTTATCTTCATAAAATATTGAACACTTTTCACCTAGAATTCAATTTGTCTCATATTAACGTTGCTGTATCTTCTTTCTTTTGCTGGTATTTACGGATATATTATTCCATGCTTTTGATTTTTAACTCTTCTATAGATGTCACTTATAATACCATCAAGTTAGACATTTGTTTTTATGCTACCCAAGAGAATTTTTAAAAAATAAACATGATTTGCATACCTTTTGTAAGCATTAGCTTGTTAGATTTAACATTTTACTTTCTTATATTTTACTATAAAAATTCATTATTTTCTGCCTTTTGATCAGTGTCTTGTTATAGAACAGTCTAACTTAATTATCTCATTGCTGTAGCCCACCATTAGTGTTTCCCTCCTGGGAATGAAGAATATTTGGGCCTTGACTTCCTTAGTTCAAATTTTAGCTTCTTTCCTCTGGCTGGAGAATGTTTTAGAACCTCTTTGGGTCTCTGTTTCCTCAAGTACACCGTGCAATGAGTTCTCATAGCTGCCACCCACAGGAAAACTGATTAATCCAGTCCACAGAAGAAACCAACAGAGTACTCAGGGCAATGCTCTGGGCTGAGCGAACAAACCCAACAAGGAGGAAGGAAGACAGAAGGCTGCTGGGCTCAGCCTTTGCTCAAGTGGTAAACCCTGGGAACCACTTTTTAAATCCAGGAGATTCACAAAGGCAGTCCAGAGGCCAAAACCTGGTCCTGGTGAACATACCACACCTTTGGGGAAGGTATGTCTAACCTGGAGACAGGTTTCCTGCACAGCCAACTTTTTCTAAAAGCATATCTGGAAACACACACACACACACACACACACACACACACACACACACACACACCAGAAAAGGAACTCTAGACAAATATGTAGCAAAATAAAGGAGAAAAATGTCAAAAAATGAGATTTTTGATTCAAACATATAGCTGGTCTCCTTTTTCTCCTTTTCCCCATTTTCTTTTCCCTCCCTCCTTTCCTTCTCTAAGAAAGAACAGGGTAGAGTTAGGAGCGTGGAGAATTGTTGCACTAGATTAGGCAGAGACTCAAGAGAAGGATGTGAGCTGCACTAAGTGTGGTTCCCTTTGGCACATGCACAGAGGCTGAGATCCTGTGCCAAAAAAAAAAAAAACGAAAAACAAAAACAAAACTGATGTGCTTGTGCTCAGTTATGTTCATTAGTCCTTTGTACAAACCGGATATATAAAGACATGAGAAAATGTGGCAAATGACCATTTTGTCATTACAACAAAAGGCAGAAAATAATGAATTTTTGTAGTAAAATATAAGAAAGTAAAATGTTAAATCTAACAAGCTAATGCTTACAAAAGGTATGCAAATCATGTTTATTTTTTAAAAATTCTCTTGGGTAGCATAAAAACAAATATCTAACTTGGTGGTATCATAAGTGACATCTAGAAAAGAGTTAAAAATCAAAAGCATGGAATAATATATCCATAAACACCAGCAAAAGAAAGAAGATTCAGCAACGTTAATATGAGACAAATTGAATTCTAGGTGAAAAGAGTTCAATATTTTATGAAGATAAAATACATAATCCCAGAGAAAGTGAAACATAAACCTTAAGTAACATAGATTTGAAATGTATGTAGGACACAAAAATAAGACAAAATAAGACAAAACGCTATTATAGTCTCTAATATAGAGTATGGATTTGCTGAATTTTCTTTTATTTAAATAATTCTCCATAGAAATGAATTGATCAAATCAACCAAAAAAGTGACATAAGGAGTAAAGGAATTGAATAATAATCGCTCCATATGATTTTGTAGACACAGTGATGAAACACTGAACCCAGTATATGAAAACTCATTCCTTGTGAACATTGTATTAACTTCTATATCACTGACCATGACTGAAGCCTCAGAGACTATCCATGTATTCCAAATGTCTCTCCAAATCCTGGATAACCTCAATCCTCGAACAATATAGCACCTAGGAATTATACAGTAAGGCATTTTAAAGCCACAAGAATTTAAGGACCTCATTTTACTCTTTCATCCTAGTTTTGAAGCAAAGTCTTGCTTGTAGCCTAGACTTGTCTAGGACTTACAATTCTCCTACGTTTAGCATCTTGAGTGTTGGGATTTTGGATGTCAGTCACTATGAAGAGCTTAAATATCCTTTTAAATGACTAATGTGGAAAACTAGAAGTCAAAGCTGAAACTAGTTTGTGACAATAGATTAAGGATTTAAAAACTGATAGGTATATCCAAATGTT
Source organism: Mesocricetus auratus (assembly GCF_017639785.1). Classification (NCBI taxonomy): domain Eukaryota; kingdom Metazoa; phylum Chordata; class Mammalia; order Rodentia; family Cricetidae; genus Mesocricetus; species Mesocricetus auratus. The sequence continues at coordinate 43,547,532 of NW_024429180.1, read as the reverse complement.
AGTAGTATTAGAATCAGTAGATAAATAGTCCATTAAATGCTACAGAAAATCCACAGGGAGATCCAGAGTCATACGAGAATTCAGTATTTAAGACTTTAGCTATCTATGGAAGCAAGCGTTTCTTAAAATCAGAATCAAACAAATGGGTGATTTGACAAATTGTATTGAACCAACACAATTAGAATGCAATGGTATTTTATAATTTTAGGGTTTATTCTTCTCTAGACATTATAGAAATCCCTGAAGCAGTGAAGGGAAAAAAAGATTTAGAACACACTTTTAGCTTTATAATAGAAGGCATAGTGAACAAAACTACATACTAATGGTGGTCTAAGAGAAAATGTTGCCTGTGATATAAATGGATAAAGACCTAATTCACAAGGAATTCTTTTCAATATGAAAAAACAAACTCTAGGAAAAACTGAAAAAGTACTGGATAAGCAATTAAGAGGGAAATATTCAGAGAAACAAATACACATTTTATGACTGCAATGGAAAGTATCAATGTATTGATAACCACTAGCAATAGGAAACATGCTTTCATTGATTGATAATGGGTACCTAGTATGTTAGTATGTGTCCAGCACTGCACTGGGTTCTGTATATGGTGTATGAACAAGTGAATGTAATCCATGACTAAATACGTAATTCAGATGATGCTGCCAAAGGCATACACAGGTGACTGTCATTCCTTAAAGGAGCACAGAGATAGGGAGATGTACAATGACCAAGAAAAGTGGGATCCAGAGGGGTAAATCTCCTCGGTGTGATGGGGGAGTCCGGACTCACTGAGACGATGGCATTTGAACTGAGGGCACATGTAAATCTGTGAGCAAATATGTAGGACATGTAGACTGGAAATCACTCTGTTACTGTAAGTCCTGGAAATGGATAAAAATAGCTTAAGGAAGGTTATAGATTTGAGAAGGGAGCCAGGACTAAGGGTAGAGGAGTTCTATCTATCATTTACAGTTTAGGTTGATATGGGAGAATATCTGAGAAGAGTGGTAGGATCATGGAAATGTAGAGAGACACACTTCCAAAAGGAGAGAACTGTCAATTCTCCATTGCTGCAGGGAGGGGAAGTCTGGTCCTGCCATACCAGCAACTAAGGAGGAAAATTCATGGCTCAGAGATCATCATACAGTAGTTCAACCAACCAAGAAGAATATGACTTACTAGAGTTGAAGTGAAAACTGGAGAAGAGGGTGTGAATTTCATGGGATGGCCTGTAGATAGGCATATCAAGTGGGCCAGGTTTTCATCTAGTTCCATGGGAAAACAACCACCATCATCATCTCCATCATCATCTTCTCCTCCTCTCCATTCTTTCTCTGTTCCTCTATTTTTTTCATTTTAAGGAAATAACTACTCAGGTAGCTGTATTGAGACTACATCTGAGGAGATGAACGTGAAATAGAGAAACTATTAATGACACTTTGTAGTGGTTTAGGTGGGAGTTTAGGATGGTTTCACTTAGGGTGATCCTGGAGAACAGAAAAAAATAGCTATTGCATGAAACATCTTTATGGAACATCGGTGGGATATGCTGGTGTATAGGAATGGGAAGAAGGAAGAATCAAAGATTATTGGATGTGTGATGGTGTCATACACTGAGATGGGGACTGTTAGGAATGGACCAAAGTTTCAGAAAAAAAAAACCAAGTTTAATTTTAAATGTGCTAAGCTTGAGATGCTTGGGAGATACAAAATAAGTAGTTGCACATATAATTTGTGAATTAATATGTGGGATGTATAAGTTTAGAAATTACTTGCATGTGACATAGATATAATTCATGAAATGCATAAGATCACTTACAATGAGAAGTGATCCCAGGGCCAACTCTATAGGAGCAACACTCATTTGGAGTTCAGGTGAAGGTAGAACATCTGAGAGGCAGAGTATGTAGTGTGCAGACATGGGAATCAAGAGGGAGAGACAGTTCTAAGAGGAGGGATGTGTCGTTCTCCATTTCTGCTGTAACACTGAGTCAGAGGAGGCCAATGTCTATGACAATGAGGAAATCACTTGTGATCCTGTCAGAATGAGTGTGGGAATGGACCTGATTGTGTAGATTCATGACTAAAGAGAGATGGAAGCAGGGATGCCCAGCTCTTGAGTAATTTGAGAAAGAGAACAACGAATTGCTGTAACAGGAGGAGGTTGTGGGATTGAGGGAGAGTTCCTAAATTGTCTACATTTGTGTAAAAACGCACCAAAATTCATCAGAAAAGAGGTAGAGATAGGGAAGAAGAGAAATTAGATAAAGAGTTCTTACATTATAAAAGGGTAGGTTAATGACAATATAAAATCAAGGGCTTAACCAATGGTTAAAAGTGACAGTATACATACACACTAATACTGATGCACATGTGAGGTTGGTCTGCTTCACTATTCACTTCTTCCTACTTCTAAGCACACATACCTGGCATTTTCCTTTCCCCAGGTTTGCCTCATGCTCCCTGGTACAGAGGGTGCAGGGGTTTGACTTGATCTGGGCCTGGCAAATTTTTTTCAGACATGATGGAAGGAAAGATAGGAAGAAATAAGTTAAAAGCAATTGTGAGGATATTTATTTTTTAAAAAGAAATTGGTTATGGTATAAAAAGTTATGATAAGTGGAAGCTGGTGGAAAGGATTTGTGGCAGGAGGTGGTGACAGTGGCTTAGAAATCCCCAAGAGAATGGATACTTACTGTAATGTGATTTTTTGAAGAAAGATCAAGCACGATAGAAATAGTATCCATGAATGAGATTGGCTGCTTGGTAGTTTGAAAAAGAGGACATTTGTCGGTGGCACTAATATCTGGCTTGTGAAACTATGTTATTTAGGTCTGAAATGTTCTCTCAGAGCTCTTGTGATAGGGTTTGGTGTTTACTGCAGTTTCATTCAGAGCTGGGGCTCTGCTGTAGGAGTTGGACTGTGAGAATTCAGACCCAACTGGTGGTGCCATCATTTGATGGGCTACTGGGAGTAATGGGAACTTACAAACTAGGACATAAGGTGAAGGAAACAGGCCAGTGGGGCATACCCTTGAGGACTATCTCATGCCTAGTTCTTTCTTTTCTCTCCCTCATGACTGCCAACTGACGTTAGGTAAGCAACTTTGTTCTGCTGTGCCTTCCCATCAGATGTCCTATCTTAAGTATGATGGGACAAAGTGATCATGAACAGAAACTTCTGAAACATGAGCAGGCGTGAATCCTTTCTCCTTATCATGGATTTCTCAGGTACTTTGTCACAGCAATAGAAAGCTGACTAGCATAATCTATGAGTCTGTGGTTGACATGAAGGAGAGAAAAGCTAGTAGAGATGAGAAAGTTGAGTATCAGTGGGATGTAGCAGAAAATGGATCTGACTCAGTCTGGGCCTGAGATTCTGTCGTAGCAATGATAATGGATTAAACCTCTCAAACTGTAAGCAAGCCTCCAGTTAAAGGCTTTTTAAATATGAATTGCCTTGATCATGGTGTCTCTTCACAACAATAGAATAGTGACTATGACAGAAGTAGGTACCAGGAGTGGAGTATTGCTGTGACAGGTCTGACCATGCTGTTTGTTAGCAGAATGAGACTTTAGGACATTGGATTAGGAAGCAGTTGGATGCTTTAAGTGGGACTTAATGAACTATGCTAGTAAGAGCATGGAAGACAATGCTGAGAGCAATGTTGAATATGATGGTTCCATTCAAGAAGTTTCGGAGAGAAAGAGTATTAGCAAGTGGCCTAGAAACCATTCTTGTGATATTTTGGCAAAGAATTGCCTGCTTTTGCTGTTGTCCTAAATATCTATCTGCTTGAAGCTATGTTGAAGAGTCTTAGATTTATGACACTGACAGAGATTTTAAGACATCATAGGATTGACTATGTCACATGGGTATCAGTAAATCATTATTATGCACATCTATACTGAAAAGGAGCAAGCTGGACAAAGAGAATTATAAAATGTACAGCTTGAGGAGAAAAGGAGCACCAGGAAGTATAATGTAGCTGAGTTCAGGGCTCAAGGAGATAAAAAGTCTAAAGAAAAACCTGATGCTAAATGGAATTAAGGGAGTGGTGACTTCAGGGCAAGACCCCATTCTAACTTCTGAAAAGGAGGTAAAGAAAAGCAGTGAAGGAAACCATCAACAACAGAAGGTTGGTGCAAATGTAATAAAAAAGGGGGCCAAGTTCCAGCCCCATCAAGCTGCAGAACTTGGCAGCTTCAGTTGTGTTGTTCTGGCATTAGAGTCAAGGAGACAAGAAAGGGGTTGTGAAATTTCTCTCTGTAGCTAAGGAAAGCCTCTGATGCCAGGCATGTGTCAGGTGTGTCCCTGCTTGGAGGCCTACAGGTGCCATTGTGTGAAGCTGTAAAAGGAAAGCCTGGCCCCCAAATTGTTAGAGATGCCAGAGTCCTGGAATACCTGCCAAGGAGAGCTGCAGTCTGGGTGTGGATTCAGCCCAAGAGAGAGAGAAGTGTGTTGTAGTTAACAAAGCTGAAAGGAGTCGGAGATCTGAAGAGTGCTTTGATATCAGACATAGAGATATAGAATTTGGAATTTGCCCTACTGGTTTCTGTTCTTGCTTTGGTCCAGTTTTTCCTCACTATGTTCTTCTTCCTCTCTTTTTGAATGGTAATGATATTCTGTGCCTTTGTATGTTGGAAGTATGTGATCTGCTTTTTCACTTTTATTTTTACAGGGTTTGCAGTTAAGAGATTGCCTTCAGTCTCAGAACTTTGAACTTTGGACTTTAAATTGTGTTGAGACTGTGTGGATTGGGGGGACTTTTGACGTTGGACTGAATGTAGTTTTGCATTGCTATATGGCTACAGGCCTATGGGGGCCAGCAAGTGGAATGTGGTAGTTTGAATAAGAATAGTTCCCATAGGCTCATAGGTTTGAGTGCATAGTCACCAGGGAGTAGAACTCTTTGATAGGATTTGGAGGATTTGGAGGTGTGACCTTGTTGGAGGAAGTGTTTCCCTGGGCAGCAGCGGGGGAGGTGGTGTTGCTCTTTCAAAAGACCAGTGCAGGTCCAGTCTTTCCCCCTCTGCTTCCCCCAATCTCTCTGCCCTCAGATCAAAATGTGGCTTGCAGCTACTGCTCCAGTGCATGCATACCACCACTCCCCCTGCCATGATGATGATGGACTAAACCTCTGAAGCTTTAGGCAAGCCCCCAATTAAATGTTTTCTTTTATAAGAGCTGTTGTGGTCGCCTCATCTCTTCACAGCAATAGAACATTGACAAAGACAGTAACTAATTCAGAAGCTCAGGGGAAACACTCTTTCAAATGAAGTTTCAAACAATGCATTAGAAAAAGACCTTCCCCCCTTTGGATTTCCAAATCATTTTCACCTTAAAGACAAGATATAAAAATAGTATAATTGCCATTAACACCTTCATCTAAGAGAATTTAATAGCTTATGTAGCTGTAGTATAATTATCAACATCAGGCAATTAGCATTGGTATAGTACTATATACATAAAACACATTGTTAAAAATTTGCCATTTTTTCCTCCAAGTCACTTTTCTATTTCTGGATCTGATTTAAGAGCATACAAAACATCTAGCATTGTGACACCTTAGTTTTCTCCTATCCCTGATGTGACCTCATTTGAACAGCCCTCCATTTGGACCAGTCTAACATTTCTCCTGGTTAGACTGAAGATACATGTTTTAATAAGCAGTACTATAGAAATGATACCACACACTCATGGTGCATACTATCAGAAAGTGCATGATGCTTATGTCCTTTTCACTTGTGATGTTACCGTGGCTGTTTAATTAAGGTAGTCTGCACTGTGAAGGTGCTGTTTTCATGTGTATTGATATATGCTTTCATTGAGATAGTGTAAGATCGTATAAATATTCTGTTACCCCCAACTTTTGCTCAGAGTTTAATTTTCACATGTGGAACATGTAAGGAAATTTTTATTTTTTACTTTGGTACTTACAAGTAATTATTTTATATTTGGGGAAATTTTTTAAAAATGGGTCTACATGGTTTGTGTGATATAGGTCGATGTATATGTGTGGCAGCCTAAGGAAGGTGCCATTATTCTTGTTGATGATCTTCTGATACAAGGTTACAGTTATGAAGTTGTTGGATTTTAATTGAAGATCTTTGTTTTCATGGCAGAAAGTTCTGGGAGGATGAATTGAGGAGGAACAGATATCCAGAGAATTATAGGATTGAAAAATTGAGTGGTAATGGATTATGGGGGTATTTGTTTTCTATTATCATGATAAAATAATTGAGATACTAAAATTAGAAGTATAAAAAAATCTTTTGACCCACAGTTTTGGAGAGTACAATCCATAATCATTTGGTTTGGTTGCTTTGGGCCTGTGGTAATGTGCCACATACTGATAGAGGTACATGGTGGAACAAAACTATTAATCTCCTGGCCAAGTAAGAGAAGGGAGAAGAAAAGACTAGAGTCCCCAAATCACCTTCAAGGGTATGTCCTCAAAGACCTAAAGACCTCTCTTTAGACACCTCCTCTAAAAGGTTGCACTACCTGTCAATAATATCTCCCCAGGGATCAAGCTTCTAACACATGGACCTTTGGGGAAAATTTGTAATCTCAGTATCACTGGCTAATTCTAGGTTATTTGAAGGTGCCTGAGTTAAGTAGAATATACAAGACAGTAGACTGATTCTCAGTGGAGGGAGGTTGTGGTTCCAAATTGCTAATTTCAATACACAATAAATATCAGTTTTAGGGTTGATATTTATTTCTATACAACATCTTGAAATCATTAAGCAAGACATAAATATGCATGTATATATGAACATATACTAGGAAATAATTTCTAGGTATATATATTAGTGCAGTATTATGTGTATATATACACACACACACACACACACACACACTCTCTCTCTCTGATGCTCACTAGCGTAACATAAATATTTATCAGTAAGAATGCTGTAGGGAGCTGGGCATTGGTGGCCCACGCCTTTAATCCCAGCACTCTGGAGGCAGAAGCAGGAGGATCTCTGTGAGTTCAAGGCCAGCCTGGTCTACAGATCGAGTTCCAGGACAGCTTCTAAAACAATACAGAGAAACCCTGCCTCGAAACCCCCCCCCCACCCAAAAAAAGAATGCTGTAGGGAAACAGCTGACCTGAACAAGGGGGGAACTCATGGACACCAGACTGATAGCTGGAAAAACAGCATAGGACTGATCTGGACCTCCTGAATGTGGGTGTCAGTTAGGAGGCCTGGACAATCTATGGGGGCTCTGGTAGTGGGTCAGTATTTATTCCTAGTATACAAATGGACTTTGGGAGCACGTTCCACATAATGGGATACTCTTTCAGTCTAGACACAAGAGGGAGGGCCTAGGCCCTGCTCCAAATGATGTGACAGCCTTTGAAGATCCTCATGGAAGGCCCCACTCTCGCTGGGGAGCAGAAAGGGGATGGGATAGAGGGTTAATGGTGGGGGCAGGGGAGGAGGGGAGGGAGAGGGAACTGGAATTGACATGTCAAACAAGCTTGTTTCTAATTTAAATTTTAAAAAATCACCATAAAAAAGAATGTTGTAAGACTGTATTTAGTTGGTAAAGGATTCAGTTAGATATGTAAGAGTTAATGTGGATGAGCTCCAAAGGATGAGTTAAGTGAAAAAAGTAAGAATAACACAAAATATCATAGTATTCCACTTAGGGGGAAAATATTTCTGTTTAGGGATAAAAAAGCTATGGTGAAAAAGAAACCTAAATCAAGAAGAGTGCATTTCCATGTAGAGTGGGAAGGGCTGGTAAATGACTATGCCATTAACTTTTGTCCTCTGGCAGTGGGAAACTCAGGCAAATGGAGCCTCTCCCATGCTTAAGCAAGCATCTTCCAAGCCTACTTTGAGTGCCACCATCAAACAGGAGGAAAGAGTACTCAGAATCATGTGGGTGGCTATAAACACACCACTCCAGACCTGGCCCATCCATCTGCTCTCATTTCTCAGGCCAGAGCTCAGACACAGCCACATCTAGCTGAATGGGAGCTGGGAAATGTCATCCCCTCTATGCCAAGGCATAGAGAAACTCTCTTGAGAAGAGCTGGCCTTTTTGCTTTCTCCTAATTACCATCCCCTGAAGGAAACCACTCCACATCTGAGTGTCTTCCTAAGCAAATGTTTATCAGTTAATAGAAAATTTCCCAGAAAGATACATCTGCAAATGGAGCAGTTCATGTTGAGAGGAGTATTACATAGGACATCACTATTTTATTCCTTAAACTTTTCTGTTTTTCTATTTTTTTGTTATGCTCATGTATTACTTTTGTGATGGAAAATTGAAACTGTTAAATAGTGGAAATAATTATTTTAAATACATGACTAATTTAGCAAAATTTATCTCCCAACATTACTAGATCATTTCCTAGTGATCTAGTAAATGGGACTTACATGTCTATTATAGCTCAGTTTCCCCTGGATTCTTATTACACAGACTTTGTCAGTGCCAGGAGATGCATGGCACTAACACATTAAGTTATAGAAAAATGGGATTGTGCAAAATGATACTTCTAAAGTACATAGCAGAGACTCAGGGTGTGTACATTGCCTGTGTGAATGGATGGGTGAATGGAAAAGAGACTGTTCACTCACTTAAACTTCATGGTACCAAGGTTAGGATTGTGAAGCTATTGCCCTGCTAGGACATACACAGTTCCTAAGACATACCAACCTTTTATTTCCGAATGTGTTCTACAGCATGAATTATTCATAAGTCAGAATCATATGGATCTAAGATAATTATGTATATTAAATATCCATCTGCAGTACTGGGGTAGCTCTTAAGATCACCGTGGGTGTTTTTAAGAAGCACATTTCTGGATTCTATTCCAGACACGCTGGACCATCTAAAGCCTGAGCGTAGTAGTCTATAAGACCCTGCGTTGATGAGCCTCAGGCTTACCATCCCATGTAGGTAGGGTCTTCCTATGGGCATTTGGAAACCCATTATCCTAGGAAGCTGTGATGGAATTCGCTTGGACTTCCTCTTCTCAGTGCAATTAAAGCACTTATGCCTTTTCTCTATTTGATAAACTATTTATGCTGTGTTAATTTTTTGGTTTAAAGTATTTTTATTTAAATTTGAAACAGTCTTATTTTTTATATCAATCCAAGTTCCCTCTCCCTCCCATTCTCCCTTTCTCCCCACTGACTCCCATCCCACCCCTTATCTACTCCCCAGGGAGAGTGAGGCCTTCCATGTGGGATCATCAAAGTCTGTCACATCATTTGGGGCAGGGCCTGGGCCCTCCCCGAATATATCTAGGCTGAGTGAGTATCCCTCCCTGGGGGAATGGACTCCCAAAAAAATACTGGTTCCACTGCCAGAGGGCCCCATAGACTGCCCAGGCCTCCTAACTTACCCAAGTTCAGGGGGCCTGGTTGGGTCCTATGCTAGTTCCCCAGCTGTCTGGCTAGGGTCTGTGAGCTCCCATTTGCTGAGGTAAGATGTTTCTGTGGGGTTTCCTCAGCATGGTCTTAACCCCTTTGCTCATCATTCTCACTCTCTACAGCTGGATTCCAGGAGTTTGGCTTGGAAATGAAACATTATAGAGACTGTTGCAATGCTATCATTCTCTATCTTCCCTTGTAGTAATCCTGTCCTGATGTGTCACATTTGTTATTATCCTTCCCCTCTAACTAATAGAGACAAACCTATGGGTGAACAAATTGTGTTTAATGTTGAAGCAAAGCAGAACAAATACTATAGAGAATAGTGAAGTATCAAGGGAAGGACCATTTGAAAGAGTCAAGTATAGGATTTGCAGTTTAGTTGGGTAATTTGGAGAAGAGTCTAAATAGATGGAAGGTGGCATCAAGATGCCGGGGCATTTTATGATTGTATTTCTTGATAAACTGTCAGTGTAGGGGTGACATGCCAACATGAGGAAGGAGCTGTGACTAATAAAAAATTAGGAGTCTTTCACTGAGTTGGGGGTTGATGTGGGTAATTTGTGGGTTACATGACTACTACTTTGCAAGAATGAACTATCAGTGTAGGGTGGCATATCAACACGAGGTAGGAACTGTGACTGGTAAAGGAGTAGGAGTCTCTCAGTGAGTTGAGGGTAGATGTGGGTAATTTGTGGGTTACATGATTATTTGCAAGAATCAGATGCAGCTGTACAACATAGAACAAGTCTTTGTAGGACTGGATCACTCCACAATAACTGTCAGGTTATAGTATCAGATCAGTTCTCAGATATGACACGCACTCATATGGATTCATGTTGTAAATTAATTCATTTCCTTCTTCTCTCCAGTCTCTGCCTTTCCCTCATGTTTTTCTCCTTTTCTTTTTCTTCCTTCTTTGTCTGGGATACTTACTGGCACTTGGTCTGTGTGGTTTTACAATTCTCCTTAGGTGTCAAGAGTCTAGACATTGCACATGTATTTGGCTTCACCAAGTGTTGTCAAATTTCTTTCTCCTAGGTGACCAATTTGCTTTCACGTTAGCAATTTATACAAGAAATTTTTGCCAAATATTCTCCTTAGTATTGGGAAAGTTTCCATACTTCAAAAGTATTTTTGGGCTCATATGTGATGTTGTCTTGTTATAATGTTCCCATTTTCAGTTGTTACTGAGATGTACATGAGTATTCCTCTGTAGGAACAGTGGAGTCTCCTCGCTGAAAGTGTGGCCTCTATGGTTGGGATGTCTGGGTCTGAGCCCTCCTGGTTCTGATATTTGCTAATTTTGTAGCCTAGAGCTAATTGCTTCTGTGAATTGAAGATGTTGAAATCTTTGCAAGGTTGTCATGATGTTAGAGATGTAGAGATCTCCCAACAGGGCTTGACACATGTGATATTATATAAACTCTAAGCCATTGTTGCCATTTGTGTTATTAATTTTGTTTCTCTTTCAGTGAAGTACGCATTTTTTTTTATCTCTTTCCCACTTGTAGGTTGGGCTCTTTGTCTTTTTGCAATTTGTTTTATCAGTGTTCTTCATGCATTTTGCACAATAACCCTTTTGTTATGTTCCTTTGCTTATAAATATTTTCTGTGGTTTTCCACTTTATATGTAGTGTTTGTTTTTCATGTATTAACACAAATACGTAGAACTGTAAGTGGAAATAAAAATGATACACCTTAGTATTTGGCATAAATATGAGATATGGTGTGATGTCTCTTAGCTGGCAGATATAAAGCAGTAATGGGCACCTTTTGTTTACATTTTTACCTAAAGATAAAGAGCCTATAGTTATGACATAAATGTATTGTCAACAACACAAACATGACTAGGCAGAAACAATGATTTAGTCATGTCGAAGAGCCTTTGGAACCGCATCTGGCTTGCAGAGGGCTTTGTTTGGTTTGCTTATTTCATTGTTTGCTTGGGGACAGCAGAGTAAACGTGAAAAGTTTTAAAACTAATTGCCAAATTATTTCACATTAAAAATTGCAGCATTTTGGTTACAACAATAAACCTAGCCCATTTGGCATTGCCAGCTTGTTATCCATTGGCATGCTGGTCTGTAGCTAAGTAGCAACTGACTCCCTTGCATGGGGAATAATTTTCTAGTTTGTCAACCCATGTAACATGGTCAATGTTCTCCCTGTCTTTGACCTAACTGGCAGATAGCACTTATTGCTATGTATAGTCTCCCATTTTCTTTACTCACGTACATTACCTGTCTGGACCCTGCAGACAACTGTGTCGGTGTGTTAGATAAACGGAGGTTAGATAAGGTAAAACTATCACCTCCCAACAGCACAAAAACCACTGACAGGGGAGCCATTCACCATTTACAGTTTTTAATGAGGGTGACTTCATAATTACAATGATAATTTAAAACTGGTAGTTTTATTTTCATGTCATATATTCTGATGTTCACTAGTAACATAAATATCCATCAGTAAGAATGTTAAATATATTATACTTATATGGTAGGACTCTCTCCTATTTTTAGATTATTGATTTCAAAAAGCCAGACAGTGTGATGTTATTGGTCTTTGTCTGTTCTGGGCAAGGTAAGAAATCCTGGACTAGGCGACAAGATGTAGTCACGGCTTCACCGTGAGCACTTCCTTTCCCAGCTCAAGCTTCTAACTTTGCCCAAACACCATGTTCTACCCAAGAAATCAGTCATCATGATATTGGCATCTTTGTTTTGTTTCTAATTCCTTGAACTGTCTTTTCCCCCTGCAAACTGTGTGCCACTGGTTCTTATTAGACCCCTGTGCTTCTGGTGATGCTCACGTCCTAAGCTTTTGATGACTTGAATCTTAGTATTAGCAGAAGAAGAGTGGAAAGGAGGAGGAGGATTGGAGCAGACTAAGGAGTCTAGAATAATATAAATCAGGCTTGTTTCAGGTGTTTAGTTATAAATGTGGAGTAAGAAGTCAAAATTCCAGAAGTTACAAAGGGAAAGGGAAAAATGAGTTAGTCAAAGGTAGGCAGAGTAAGACAGTGCTTGAAGTAAGGGCTAGGAAGTAACGCCAGTGCTCTGTGCTTGACATAGGTGAGAAGAGAAACAGAGTGGCCATTTGGATTAAGGAAAAAAACAAAGGCCCCATTACATGTCTAGTACATGTCTAGGCCAACTTTTTTAAAGCTAAAAAGAAATATCAGAAATGTGTGTCTGAGGCAGCAGTACTACATACATTTGGATATGTGCTATACTCACTTGTATGAATGCAATTGTGCATGTTAACATGTGTATGTAGATGCCTGTATACATACATGTGGAGGTCAGAGGTTAACTTTAGGTGTTTTCTTCTATTGATTTTTTACCTTAATTAATCAATCAATTAATTTAATGATACAGGATCTCACTATATAGGCCTAGGTAGCCTGGAACTTGCTGTGTAGATAAAGCTAGCCTTCAACTTTCTGCTGGGATTAAAGGCATGGACCATCACACCCAGATATTACCTCATGTTTTAATCTAGGACCTATTTTTGAATCTGGAACTTACTGATTTGGCTAGACTAGCTGGTCCACAAGCCCTAGGGAGTCTACTGTTGCCAGCACTGGGACTATAGGAATGTGTCACCATGCCCAACTTTTTATATGGTTCCTGGGAGTCTGACCTCACGTCAGCATGCTTGTACAGCAAGCACTTTGTTGACTGAGACATTTCCTCAGTCCAAGCAGCATTTCTGAGCCCCCAAGAAAGGAAGTTCATCTCTTCCCTTGAGTCAAATGTAAAGGTGTGTGTGTATGCGCGCGTGCGCGCGCGCGCGTGTGTGTGTGTTTTGAGATGTCATTCTGCATCTGAATGAAAGGTTTATTTCTGTTTCAGAATCTTCAAGGGTTCATAGTCCGTAGATGGAGAGAACTGCTGGCCACTGGGCTTGGTGTGCACTATGAGTAAGCAGCGCCATGTAGGAGATGAGATGACTAGAGAAAGACCCCTGGAGGGGTAAGGGCTTAATATAAAGCTGAAGTGGAGTGAGATGTTGTCGGGGATTAGTGTTCCCCAGGTCTATACTGAAGTCTGATGTCAAGCCCAAGGTATACATGGAGGAAATTAAACACCATCCTGTGAAGTCACAGGGAGGATGTATCTCTGTCGATAACACAAAGTGCAAAATCTGAAATAACAGGTTCACATTTCACAAACCTAATTTTATATTTGTAAAACATATGCTGTTCAAGATGCTATCTTGCAAAACCACTTACTTTGGATTTTCTACCGCACCTTGATCTCTCACCTTTTGTTCTCCCCAGGATATTTTAAGGCATCATCCCACGAAAATATAGGCTGGTATCCAAAGGCACAGTAAACAGTACTGTTTCTAGTTTTTTTTGTTTGTTATTTTGAGCACTAACTCCTGTTTGTTTTCCTGGTAGAAAAACTGCTGCGTTCTTGAGCAGACTGGACCCAAACCTAAGAAACAGAAGTGCTTGTCAAAGTGTTCCTCATACTGACCAGTCCTCAACTTGGGTGAGTGGAAATTCATGTGGGGGCCTGTCTGGCATAATGTGGATGTCTCTCTGTATGCTGTGAATATGTTTTATTAACATTGGTTAATAAAGAAGCTGATTTGGGCAATAACCAGGCAGATTAGAGCCAGTCGGGAAATCCAAGCAGAAATACAGGGGGAAAGAAGGTAGAGTCAAGGCGATTCCAGCAGACGTTGGGGAAGCAAGATGGGAGGTAACAAGCCATGAGTCTTGTGATAAAATATAGGATAATAGGAATGGGTTAATTTAAGTTGTGAGAGCTAGTTAATAATAAGCCTGAGCTAATAGGTCAAACAGTTTGTAATTAAACCTCAGAGTGGTTATTTGGGAACTGGAAGGCTGGAGAGAAAACTCTGGTTAAACTGGCACCTTTTGAAGAAATGTTTAGAGACCAAAGATTCAGGGCACAGAGTGAAAGATACAGTACAGAATGATCTGAAACCCTGACCCATCCCCACCAACTGCCCCTTATGATATAAAACAATGCTTGTATTATATATATATGTATGTTATCATAACATAAGCATCTGAAAAGTCCTTATCTTACCCAGCTGTCCACCTATACCCTCCCAGTCTCTTACCTTGTACAGAAAAATGGGTTTCATTCTAATAATTTTATATGTGGATACAATATACTTTTGTCATATTAACCCTCTTCTCATTAATTCCATGCTCCCTCTATCTAGTGTTCCTGTTCATTTTTCTTTTCCCAAATAGTCCTTGCATTTTCATGCTTTGATTTTTTTATCTTGATTCTTCATGTAAAAATATACATTTGACATTTAACTAAATCTCACTTATTTTACTTAACATTATAATTTCCTATTCAATCCAGTGTTGTGAAAACAGTACAATTTTGTTCTTCATGGTGAAAGACAATCTACTATAGTATTTCTACCACATTTTCTTTATTCTTCATCCTCAGACAGGTTCATAGGCTGATTACATAATTTGGCAATGGTAAATGAGGTAGGTAAACTTGGCCAGTTGGGTATATAGTATGCTGACATTGATTCCTTCACCTCACCCAAACATTTGTTTCTACATAAGGTCTAGTTCACATTCTACACTGAATGACCCTAATAACAAGAGATAAACCAATACTGGGAAACTGTGTGCTGAGAATCCAGCTCCACACCATCAGAAAACTCCAGTGCTTTTTGAGAAAGAAGCATGTGTGTCAGGCTGTATGCAGGCTCTTCCTGGTAGAGCACACCTGAGTGGAAGCTGACAAAAATGAGTTACAAAAATGAAGAGAGTTACCCCAGGTGTCAGAATTCATTGACATAAGGTATACAAGCAAGGAAAAAGCATGGTGCTGGGAAGATGACTTACATAGATTCAAGGGAGAAATAAACCAAGGGATCAAAGACTAAGCAGGGCCCTGAGGAGCTTTCCTCAACTCAGGTATCCATGGCAACCTGGGTGGGGCAGGTTATTGTCCAGGTTTTGTAGCACCTCCAGCCCCCCAAAGCTAGTAATATCATCAAGACCAGTGGTTTTCAACCCTCCTAATGCTATGATTCTTTAATATAGTTCTTCATGTTGTGGTGACCATCTAAGCACAAAATCAGTTTTGTTGCTACTTTATATCTATAATTTTGCTATTCATATAAGTTTTTTTGTGAATCATAATATAAATATCAGATATTCTAATGGTCTTTGGTGACCCCTGTGAAAGGACCATTTAACTCCCCACAAAGGGGTCCTGGTGAACCACTGACCTAGACAATGAGATACCTTGAAATGGCCCAAACAGGAAGCTGGTGAAGCTCCTGCCAGAAAAGCCATTGAGAACATTCATGTGTCAAGTTGGAGAACTGTGGGAGCAGATGGGCCTGAAGTGCTGTGAACAAGGAGGATTCAAGATCTCTTGTATTTTCCTGGGACCACATAGACAATGGTGTGAAGGATAGATCCAAAAGAATTGAGAGCAGAGAACCTTTAGACTCTGGTTCTGGTCTAGGTGACAAACGGTGAAGAGCTCAACAAGCGAGACTGGATGTGGTGGTGGTGGTGGTGGTGGTGATGGTGGTGGTGGTAGTGGTGGTGATGATGGTGGTGGTGGTGTATTGAAAGCTGTTTGGAAGGTAAAAGTGGCCACACTTGGTTATTGCTCACTAACTTGGGGAGTACATGATGCCACTCTTATAAAAAAGATCACTCTTGCTCCCTATCCTGTAAGTATTCTGTTTTATTCTTTCCTTGTTTCTGATGTGGTGTTGCATACTCTAGACTTTTCAGTGTGAGCTCTATAAAAATTGTGTCACCCCAAATCCATCATCTCACTCCCCTCACTGCAGAGCTCTGGGGGGGGGGAATTGAAAAACTGCAGGTCACGGACTTAAATTATGTGTGGAGATGATGGGGTATGCCCTTTTGTGTATATGTTTCTTTTAAAGGTTGATGAATAAAACACTGTTTATTCAATAGAGGCAGGAAGAGAGGCAGGACTAGGAGAGAGGAGAATTCTAGGAAAGGTAGGCAGAGAGAGAGAGAGGAAGAGAGAGAGAGAGAGAGAGAGAGAGAGAGAGAGAGAGAGAGAGAGAGCACAAAGAGATGCCATGTAGCCAAGGAAGAAGTAACAGGTCCAGACCCTCCTCTGGTAAGATAAGACCATGTGGAAATACTTAGATTAATAGAAATGGGATAATAATTAAGATAGAGCTAGCCAATAAGAAGCCCTAGACATTGGCCAACAGTTTTATAACTAATATAGCATCTGTGTTTATGGGGCTGAAGGGGCTGTGGGAGCAGGCGGGACAAAGAAACTCCAGCAACATGAAGGGCAAGTCCTAAGTGTGTCTAGATAGCCTTGTGGCTGTGAGGGAACAAGGAGGACAGCTAAGAATGGGATGGGCTTCCTTTGGGTTTTGCCTGCCAGCATGCTGTGCTCTCTAGTTAGGAGCTTTGGAGTCCTGTGGTGTGAAACATCAGTGTGATTGTGTCTGCTTGCTCCATTGATTTCAACTTGTTTCTTTGATTTCACAAGACCATCCTGAATTTTAATAGTGTCGTCTATAACGCATCAGCCGTGTCTCCCAGAGCTGCACATTCTGTGGATTGATTAGTACGTGTGTAGCACCATCCTCGAGCTATCAATAGGAAATATGGAGCAGGGTCAGTCCTAGGATGGTTCCTCATGAGCTGCATGCAAGAGATACTCAATTTTGACATCAAACTATTAATAAGTTTTCAGCGTTCAATATACTTACCAGAGTTTTTACCCATAGTGTGCTGTTATCCTTATGTCTAATCCATATGCACAGGACTCTGAGAAAGCTTTGTGCAGCCATTTCTAGTGCTTTGGGAAAGTCAGATATGTACATTGCACTTCGGAGGGAACCATTTGTTCTCTGTTAAGAGGATTGCTAGTCCATGTTCAGAATGCGAGTGGGGTGTCACTCCATCTGCCTGTGTATGAGGAGCTGAGAGGATTTAAATTATTTTTGTCTGTTTCCTAATTTCATTATACTCTTCAATACAACTTTTCTGAAAAAAATTCTCCTTATATTTTAAAAACAATATTTCATATGTATGTTCAATGTGTCTTGATCACATCTACGCTACACTCCCCACTGCAACTTGCCCAGCTCCACCAGCACATCTCCCCCAACTTCATGTCTTCTTTCTCTTTTTTAAATTTATTTTTTTACTAAAATCTTTTTTTCATAGTTTGAAATTCTTTCCCCTCCCCCAGCTCCTCCCAGAGACTCCCCACCCAATTTCTTATTCTTTTTCTCTTTCCTAAAAGAAAAAGAAAACAAAAAATACTCCCGAAACTAAAAAAAAAAAGAACCTCAATAAGACAAAACAAAACAATAAATAAGAAAACAGGCAAATAAAAAACATGGAATCTTTTCTTCATTGACCAACTGCTCCTGGGATATACCTAATGACACTCCTTTCCCAGAAGATGTTGCAAGTAGTTTCTTGGTTGGGGTGGGATTTTGTGTCCGTTTCTCCTTCTCCATTCTTGGAGAAATCTTTATAGGCCTTGTGTATTCTTGTCACAGTCTCTATGAGCTCATGTGTGGATAGGTGTCTGTTCGGTACTGTTTCTGGCTCTTAAAATTTTCTTCTTCTACATAGATCCACATAGAGTGGAGGGCTTTGATCAAGACATCGAAGTATGGAGTGCTCCCAAGTCTCTCACTCTCTGCATATTTCTCTGTAGAGTTTAATAAGTTCAGTCCATACATTTGGGAATAGGTCATCTATCAGAGGGCCAATTCCCTGGGAAACATGAATCCATGATCCTGCCTTCCACACCAGGCATCAACTACCAACAGCTCCTCAGCTAAGGATGGGCTCTTATAGCCCTCCACAGGTGTATGAGGATGCTTCCAAAATACATGAGTAGAAAAGGGGAATTCTCAGTGCCAAGCATAGATTAGCTCCCCATGAGTTCTTACACACGTTCCTAATTTGCACATATATCCACCATTGGGACATAGGAAATTTATAAATATTATGCCATTATATGGATGAAACAGGCTACAGGAAAATTCCTTTGTGCATTAGAGTAAAGCTCTTTTGAGGTTTAGGATTCTAGACAAAAGACATCTGCAGAATTTACTTACACTTAAATGGTGCCACACTGTCTAGTAGGCATGTATGTGTTGGGTTACAGTGGGGACAGAATTCTTTTCTTTCTGAGATATTAACAGTGGATATTCTCAGCTACATTCCAAGTAGTTTCCAGTCCTTGCTTATTTCCCCTCTTCTGCAAAGAATAAGGTATATATATTCTTCGAGAATTTCATTTCAGTACAATGTGTTTTGTCATATGTACTATCCAGCTTTTCTCAGACCCATCCCTACCCTTTCCTACCCACCCAATATTGCATCTTTTTTTTTAATCTATCAAGGCCTATGGTGCAGCCCAAATATTCTTGGATATGTGGCCTCCTACTACAGCATGGTCAACTGACTAGGGGATACACTCTTAGAAAAACTGTCTCTCCATCTCCTAGCAACTATTAATGGCCAATACCTCCTCAGCTATGTGTGGGACTTCATGTCAAGTCCCTTCTCTGCTAAGGAATTTGGTCTGGCTTGAGTTTGCACGGGTCTTGTGAGTTCATCTATGTAGCTTCCCTGCTTTCTCCAGAAGACAATATTTCCTTGTAGTTATCTACTGTTGACTCTTACACTTTTTCCATTCTGTTCCACAATGATCCCTGTACCTTGGGAAGAGGGGTCTGCTCCAGATATTTCATTTAGGGCTTAGTGTTCTGTTGTCTCTTATTTTCTGCACCTTGGCTAGCTGTGGGTCTCTGTGCTAACCACTATCTATTGCCAATCGAAGTTTCTCTAATGGTGTTTGAGAGATGTGTTGATCTATGAGAATACTATATCAGCTTAGCAGAATAATAGTAGTGGTTTCTTATCTATGCTCATGAACTGTTTAGCCTTATGTTCTTGGCCCAATAATGGGTCTAGTATGGATTTCATCCGTAGAGAGGGATCTAAATCCAGTAAAAAACAGTGATTTACTTCTATGATATTTGTGCCACTAAAATTACAGCCAAATCTTCTGTTCCTCACAGTCCTTTAGTGCCTCACAGGATCTTAAAAAATAAAACCAAAATGCCTTAGCTTTCTACTCCCCACACCTGATGGGGAGTGTTTTTCTGTATATATGGTTCTCTTATTGGCTAATGTATAAAACACTGATTGGCCTATTGGCCAGACAAGAAGTGACATAACTGGGCAGTATCAGGATATAAGCAGGGACAAACAGGAAATTACTCTCTTCTCTGTGGAATGCTGAGCAGTCATCATGTAGCAGGCAAAGGAGTAGCAGGTCTGGCATTCCCCAGTAAGCCAAGACCACGTGGAAATACTTAGATAAATACAAATAGGTTAATAATTAAGACAGAGCTAGACAATAAGAAACCTGAGTCACTGGCTAATAGTATTATACTTACTATAAGTCTTTGATTGTTTATTTGGGCCTCAAGGGCCTCGGGACCTGCTGGGCCAGAAACATTCACGTACACATACCCTTGCACACCTCTCTACCTACAACACCCCTGCTCCTTGCTCCTGTTTCTTTAGATGTCCCCTCACCATCCCCTAAGGTCTTGGAGGACTAGCCTTGATTCTTGCTACTTCATGTGTGCTCCTTGGACCCACAGCAGCACTGGTCATCTGTGAACATACAGAGTTGCAGATACATCTGAATCCCCACTCCAGACCTGAGTCTGCACTTGCTGTTGAATACTGTTGTATGTGCATGTGTACGTTAGAGAGAAGTTGTCCAGTGGCTATCTGCTCACTCTGCTCTATATGCTCCATATGGTTGAGTTTTCTGCCATTTTTATCCACAGGTCACGTGTTCCTTCCTTTAAAATGTTACATGATGCTCATGTGTCTGTACTTCCTCCACTATGTTTGCCATGTTTGCTCCAAAAACCTGGAAGTCCTTGTATTTTCTGCTTTTGCTGTTGCAAACTGTGAAAGGTTTATTTTTTACTCTTTGCTCTTGGGTGGCCCACCACCCAGCTCCAAAATAAATACAGGAAGAATTATTCTTATTTATGGATGCATGGCCTTAGCTTGGCTTGTTTCTAGCCAGCTTTGCTAACTTGAGTTATCCCTTTCTTTATTCTGGATCTCTTTCTTTCCTTCTTACTCCATGGCTGGTTGTGTTGCTGGGTGGCTAACCCTTGGCACCCTTTTCTCCTCCTTTTCATACTCCTCCCTCTTCTATTTTTCTACTTATCCTCTCTGCCTGGCAGTCCCACTTATTTCTCTCTGCTGCCTAGCTATTGGCCATTCAGCTCTTTATTAGACCAACCATGTGTTTTATACAGGCAAAGTAACACAGCTACACAGTTAAACAAATGCAACATTAAAGAATACAACACAAGCTTTGCATCATTAGACAAATATTCCACAGCGTAAATGAATGTAACACATCTTCAACTAATATTCCACAACAACAAAACACTGCAGATTAATAGTGGGTAGATTAATAGAAGTGCAGCCAAGGTTGAGAAGGACTGTACCGTTTCCTATATAAGTGAATTCAATTATTCTTTTACATTTCTGGGGGCCAGGAATCCAAGATGAGTTTGAAGACACTAAAATCTACAAGACTGTTTCCTTCTGTAGGGACTGTGGGCATCGGTTCCTTGCTTTTGCAACCCCTTGTGACTCTAGGCATTTGTTGGCTGCCTGTTCCATGCTCTCTTCTCCCTGCTCTGACCTTGCCTTGTTTCCCTGTAGACATTTGCAATTACATTGGGTCAACCTAGCCATACCAAACTAGCCTCCCATCTCCAGATCCCGCCTTTTTACTGTTCCTATTGTCTTATGTAGTGATATTAGCATATTCTAGGGATCAGGGTAGAAACAGCTTTGGGAGACCATTTTGGCTCCCTCCAGGTTTTTGGCAATATCTGTTATCAGGTATATATTGCTCTCTCTCGATGACTTCCAAAACTTGCCAACTCATTTCTTCTTCGTTTCCTCAATATCACCAATGTTCTAAGTTTCCCATTTTTATGACCTCTCCGAGTGTCTTTTCCTTGCCCAGCCAGTTAGTTAGTATTGCAGTTCCTGTCTTTTGTAACTTTAAATGTTTGGGATGATTCTGTTTCCTTTTGGTATTTTCCTAATCAAATGTTCAAAGGAAACTGTCTTTAGCCTTTCTGGCTATCCCACTCAATGCTTCTTAATTAAAGGTGGCACACGTTTTCCATCTTGTGGCTGTCATCTAGCTTGTCAGTTCTGTGCCCGCCATTCAGACAGCATCTTACTCCTGCTCTGCTTGCAGCTTGTTCTTCCAGTCTACCGCACAGCAGTTGTGCTGGAACTTTCCTCTAGCACAGTGGGTCAGAGCCTCCTCTGCCCAGTGAACTGATCTGGGGAGCTTTAAAACTTGTCCATGCCTAGGTCACATCCCCAGAGGATCAGCTACAGCATGACCTGGACTGGAGGGTTTTCGAAGGGCCCAAGGCAGCTGTGAAGAGAAGCCACGGGTGAGAAGGGCTGTCTGAGGATGTCTTGGGAATCGCCTTTATTGCCTTTTTATCGGAGTTCTCCCATCTCTGGGTATCCTTGGCTTTTGCTTTCATGTGCTGTCACTTTGTTTTCAAATGACATCTTGTCTAATAGTTTTGCTGCAGAAGGTGCAGGGAAGGCAAACGTGTTCAGGTCCTTCTGTGTTGGATGCTACTTTTATCACCCCCCCACACACACACCATCACCCACCACTTTGCTTGCAACTCCAAACTGAAAGAAGTTTGCTTCTGGGTTTTGATGGTCCTGCTCTTCCACTTTTCAATACTGGCTCCTGAGAAATCCAAGGGCATCTGGATTTTAGTTCTTAAAGGAGCTTTTTAAACCTTCTTTCCTTGGGAATAATTTAACATCCTCCTTTCTTCTCGTGATATTTTGTAATAGTGTGACTGACTATGAGGGGTTTTATTATTCATTTTCAATTTGGAAACTCATTTCTAGTCCTAGATAACTTTCTAGTGTTATTTTCTTTTTATTCATTTCCCTTCATTTTCTCCTTATAGAATTCCCATTTCTCTAATCCCAGGCCACCTGGATTTATTTTCTAACTTTTTCTTTTAAGCATTTTTTTTTCTTCCTTGAATTTATCTTCCAGTACTTTAACTCCTGCCTGCTGACACATTTTCTTGATTTTATCCTCTAAGTGTTTTACGGATATCATTGTTTTTGTGGTGAAGGGAACTCTTTTTCATTTTCTAGGAATCTGTTTCCAATACTTTCCAAAGATTACAAGGCCTTCATCATTTGGATGACAACAGCGCAGGAAATAGGTGAAAACTCCGTGGAGGGCATCGGCATGCAGGATCCTGTGCAGCCTTTCCTGCACACCACTGCTGCTGCCTTCTGCATGTGGTACATGTGTCTGCTTCCATTTTTTTTCCAGAGTATGCTCTTTGGATTTCCTGTTAGGGTTGAGAGAATTAGCACTTCAATTTTCAGGGCAAGGGCAGGCAGATGGGGCAAACAACTATTTGGACTTTCTAATAATTTCTTTTCTTTCATTTTCCTGTGACGCATCTGGCTTCCCAAATAGCTGGTATATCCATTTATTATGCCCTCCTGCAGCTCTGAAGGAAAAAAAGGGAGGGGCTGTCTGTTTTGTGTTTTGAACGTAAAATGTCTCCTGTAGGCTCATGTATTTGAACACTTGATCCCCAGCTGCTGATGGCTTTTGGGGAGGTCATGGAACCTTTAGAACAGTGGTTCTCAACTTGTGGGTCATGATGCCCCTTTCACAGGGGTCAGATACCAGTTATCCTGCATGTCAGATATTTGCATTTCGATTCATAACAGTAGTGAAATTACAGTTATGAAGTAGCAGAGAGATAATGTTATGGTTGAGAGTCACTGTATTAAAGGGTCAGGGCATAGGAAGGGTGAGAATCACTGCTTTAGAAAGTGGAGTTTCGCTGAAGGAGGTGAGCAGTTGGGGGCGAGCCTTGAGGTTTCATGGCCTGCCCCTTCTTTGTTCTCTCTACAAGAGTTCGCTCCAGAGTGTCTCTTCGTGACTGTGAATGCAATGTGACAGCCGGGTTCCTGCTCGAGCCACTTTACCTTCTCATCAGGGAGGAATGGGTCCCCTTGAACTGTAAGCCTCAGTAAACTCTTCCTCCTTTCAAGGGCGCCTTGTCAGGTGCTTTGTCACATCAAAGAGAAGAGAAACTGATGTACTCTGCTCTGACCTCGGTCGGTCTCTTGCCCTGCTTGTCCATTCTCTTCTCATATTACTTTACCTTTGTTTCCTTATCAGTTTGACTTGCAGATTTCCCTCTGTGAGTGGTGATGTCTCTTGGGTCAAGTCTCTTTTTGCATGTATCTTTACTTCTTACATGTATGGGTGCTCTGCCTGCATGCATGTGCCTCAGAGGCCACAAGAGTGAACTGAATCCTTTGGAACTGGAGTTACAGGTGATATTTGCCCATCGTTTGGTCTTTCTGTGTTGGATGCTACTTTTATCACCCCCTCCTCCATCACCCACCACTTTGCTTGCAACTCCAAACTGGAAAGAAGTTTGCTTCTGGGTTTTGATGGTCCTGCTCTTCTACTTTTCAATACTGGCTCCTGAGAAATCCAAGGGCATCTGGATTTTAGTTCTTAAAGGAGATTTTGGTTATGTGAGAACTTGGCAGAACATCTCAAAATTATTTGGCAGAACATGTTATCTTCAGGGTACAGGGTGTCAGGTTCCAGAAGACATGATCATAGGAATGGACTTGTTTTGACCTTGTAACAACATGGCCTTTACTCTTAAGATGGAGTCAGGCTGGTCCATCACAGCCAGTGCTCTTAACCGCTCTGACTTCTCCCCAAACCCAACATCTCTTGACTTTTGAAAATAGATTGTTTTATTTTGCTTTGTTTTAGGAGTAATCTTTTAAAGAAAATACTTAGAAGTACAAACATCTTTACTCCATCATCTGACATGAAAGTTTATCTTAGGGTGAAGTGAGGTCCTCCAGGTCTAATATATGTTGAAACCTAAACCCAACCATTTAACAATGGGACCTGATATGGAGATAGCAGCTTCACAAGGGTCATCAATATGAAATTCAACATGAAACTAAGAGAACAACATGTAGAAGGAAATGGTGGGAAGAGACAGGGTTAATATGACTCCTATAAGCCAGACAGGAGGCACAGGGAGACAGGGGATGGCTATGACCCTGTAAGCCAGACAGTAGGGATTCAATAGATTAATCCCTTCCTCAAGGTTGTCAGGAGTAACCTTGATTTTGGAATTATCGTGTCTAGAACCATGAGACAGCAGATTTTCGTACTCTGAGTCACCTATCTGCACTGGTCTGGCATGGTACCACTAGGAAACTCTTTAAAAAACATTGTTTTTTTTTAATTTAATTGTTTTCATGAAGTATGTTTGATCATGTTTTACCCATCCCAACACCTCCCAGTTCCTCCCATCCTCCCACCTTACTACCTACCTGACTTTGAGCCCCCCCCATGTCTGTCTGTCTGTCTGTCTCTCTCTCAAAAAAAACCCAGCAACCATTCTATAAAAGGAAATCAAAACAAACAAAAAAGCCAACAAGACAAAAACATTTGTTGAAATGAAATAAACCTCCACAAAAATGCCCCCTTGAAGTTCATTTGTGCTGAGGACTGGCCTGAAGTGTAGTTAATACACCCTGTGACACTCTGTAGGAGAAATTGGATTTTCCCCTCCCAGCAGGTGTCAGTTGCAAACGGCTTCCTGGTTAGAGCAGACCTGGGGTCCACATCCAATTCCCTGTGCTTGGATTGTGTCTGGTTTGACTCTGGGCATGTCTCCTGCATGCTGTCCCAGTCTCTGTGAGTTCATATGTGAACCAGTCCTGCTGTGTCTGGCTGACACTCTTTCCATGGAGTCTTTTACCACCTTACAATCTTTCTGTTTCCTTTTCCATGAGCCTTTAAGTGTCAGGCTTTGACGAAGACATCCCATGTAGAACTGAATCTCAGCTAAAACAGTGTGATTTCTCATTTGTTCATAAGATGTTATTCTCCTTTCTTTTCTTTAGTCTTTTTTTGCTGAATCTCTTTTTAAAATAAAAACTTAACATAATTTCTTTATTGGTTCTTTGGAAATTTCATATCATCCACCAAACAAAAACAAAAGAACAACCAATAAATCAAATAAACAAAACAAGAACAAACCAAACCAAAAATAATAACAACACAAAGCACCCCAAACCACTTCCCTTTTCCTTCTTTCCTGCCTCTCTAACACCTCTTCATTTGTCCTGATGGCATTGGGAGCGGTGTGTCACACAGTGTACCCTTTCGTCCAACCAGCTTTACTTGCAAATGTTCATTGCAATGAGTCACTGGCCTGGTATGCCATCATCATTGGGTCCTCACTGAAAATCCTCTGTGATATCCCGTGGCTGCCCCGAGTCAGAGATCCTGCCAGTATCATTCCAGAGGGCCAGCGCCTTCACAAACGAGCTCCAGCAGGCCCTAGATGGGACAGATGTTAGGGTGTGCCTAGCTGAGGTCCTGGGTGGTAGCTGAGCTGGTCAGTCTAGGCCACTGGGGCCACCCACCTGAGGTGAGGGGGTGGAGTCAGCTCCCCTATGCCCATGCCCTCAGGGTGTCACCTGTTGTGAGCGGTGGAACCATCTCTCCCAAGTGCAGGGCCAGCCGGCTCTCCTCTGAGGGTCAGGCCCAGTTTTCTTGCCGCAGTGTCTAATGGGAGGCAGAGCCATCTGTAGCAGCCTGGGCTAGTGAAGGGCATGCTGGCTCAGCATGTCTCTCCGATTTCATCGTGCATGGTTCTTATGGCCATGGTGACACAGGCCACACACATCAACACTGACCCCCGCTAAACTGAACCACAGACCCAGACATGGCCCTAGGCAGCACCTCCCGCCCAGATGACAGCCTGTCTCCGGGTGGGAGCACTGACCACTCAGATCAAAATGGTTCTGTCAGTAGCATGATCCCTCAACCACCACCAAAGCCACAGGTTGCTGCCCTAACCCTGGGCTTCTGTGTGGCCTTTGGTGGCAATATGGGACTTGGACTTCAGCACAGATCCCAGCTGTGGTAGGATCACAGGCAGATGTAGACATAGTCCTCAGCAGTAGCCAGATCTGAATGTCACCCTTGCTCCAGGTGGCAGTACAGGCCACTCAGATCATCACAGTCCCAGCAGTGGCATGGCCTTTGGACACCAACATGGCCCCAGACCTCTGATGTCTGCACGGCCTTCCATAGTAACGGGAGTCTTGGCATCAGCACAGAACCTGTCTGCAATAGGGCTATGGACACAGATATGACCTTTGGTTGTAACAGGAGCCACGGATGTCAACTCAGTTCCTGGAGGCTGCAGGGCCACAGGCCCAGACATGGCCTTCAGCAGCAGGCTGGGCCTGGACAACACTAGGGCCCTAAGTGGCAGCACATGCCTCCCAGATCAGCATGACTTTGGTGGTGGTACAGCCCTTTGACACAAACAAGGCCACAGGTTATGGCCTAGACCCCAGGCTTCTGTGTGGCCTTTGGTAACAACATGGGCTACATACTTCAACACAGACCCCTGCTGCGGTAGGACTATGGATCCAGACATTGTCCTCAACAGTAGCCTCTGTCTGGGTATCACCATGGCCTCAGGTGAAGGTCACTCAGATAGGCATGGCCCTAGTGACAGTATAGCCATTGGATACCAACATTGCCCCCAGGTGGTGGCCCAGACCCCTGGAATCAGCAATGACAACAGAAGTCACAGACATCAGAGATGGCTCAGCCATTAATGGCTAGGCTCATAATGAAAAATATTCTCCTTTATTAATCTGTTTCCTATTCACTCTTTCATACACAGCTTGGCATCACCCAGTTGGAGAAGGCGCCTTTGACCCTTTTGATTAAATGTCATCTTTCCTAGCTTCATCTTTTAGGACAGTTATCATGCATTGGTACTGTAAGCATTGTCTCTCTGACTTCCATACATGGTTATAAAAGTCTGAAGTTTGAAGTTTGGGATCTTGTTTTGACACAACACTTGCACATAGGAGGCACAGGTATTGCTGATGAACGAATGCATTATAAATACAGCTTTGAGAAAAATGGATCACAGTGTGCTTGGTTTAATGACAAAACTTCAGTGTCAATTATTAAGCCAAGTGAATATTTAATGCTACAAAAATTACATGAATGCAGTGATTTAGACTTGTCTAGTATAAAGAACTAAGAAAAAAAAGAAAATAAAACATATTTTCTCCTGTATGCTTTTGAACAGAAACTTCCAGTCCTGCCTAGAGATTCAAGTTGGGTAAGTATGAATTAGGGTTGCATGTGTCTTTGATTTCTCCATAGCTAAGGTACCATGTCACACCTCAGTTATTATAGCCTTTTATATGGCACACATATGCACAATAAGCATCTTGTGTCTCAACTGAAAAATAAGACTCATATTCTGGTAAAGAACAATGTGATAAACTTATGAAGAAAGTAGTCAAGTTGAATTCATGTTCCTTGTTCAAGCCATAATATTTATTCTCAGTCTCCCTTGCTCCCTGGGCCTGATGTAGAGTGTTTGTGATTAAGATTAGCTTTCTCTAATGAAAGTGGAAAAGTGCATGAGAGAGCCACTACCCACCCACTGTGGCTTATCACAACTCCACCATCTGGGGATAGAGACAAGTGCAAGTCATGGTGTGTAGGCTGCTTGTGTGATGAGGCAGGCTATGGATGCATGAGACATTTCTGAGCACACAGAGCTCCCCTAGTCTTCTCCCTGACACTTCTGTATAGTGTGATTCTGAAAGCTTCTCTCCATCCCTGGAGAGTGGTTCTTGCTGGTAGATGGTGGGAGATGGATTTCTATAGTTATTAGAGTGGAGGGATGATCTAAGACATACTTGAGAAAGATTATAGTATGGGGAGAGGGGAAGCCAGCCTACATGCACCAGCTGGATTACTAGTCCAGAGAATGAGGCCTGAAATATGAGGCTTTCTCACACTCTGCAGCCGGGAGTTTCATGAGACTCATGGAATTTCTGGAGCACTAGGTTATTAGGTTGTGCTTTCTGCCTTTTGGAGGCTGGGACTGCAAGTTTTAGTGTGAAGTAGAAAAATTACCTGGCACTTACACAGAATATAGATAGCCTGGGCTCATGATGGGGTTTACGCCCAAATAAACAGGTCGTAATTTGAAAATATTGCAAGTCAGAATATATGTAATGTATCTAGCCCAGGGACACTGGCTTAGCATCATCGCAGGCTACAGGGTGTCAGTCGTTTCTCCTCCTGATTGCATGGCTGACAGACTGTGTGGCTTGCTCCCACTGCCAAGCATCCAGAGCTAATGTGTTACTACATATCACCAGCCTGTGAGAAGATCAGAACTGCATACACACCATTTTTGTACAACCATAAAGTTGAAAAAAAAAACCTCTCACAAGTGAACCATCATAAGTCAGAGACCATTACTACTTGAAATCTCATACATTTCACAATAGTTGGTCCATAGTCCACTGTGTTGGGCTATGATGGTGAGTTGGAAAGACAGCAGGACATCCTCTCCAAAAACTGCTACGGTCCAGAAAAGTCTTTTCATCTCCTCCTCTCAGGAACAGAACTGTGTTTTAGGTACCGATAAAAGCTCAGAAAGAAATACATCTTTGCAGCTACACGTTATCAATGACCAATTGACAGAGTTTAGGAGGGTGTCACAAATGAGCAGTGCCTATGGCAGCGATTCTAAAGCCAGCGCCATTACTGCTTGTCTGTGAGAGGGACCACTCAGCAGGTTGGAATAATCTTGAAAATATCTTTAGCTTTCCACCAGAAGGGATGAATTATGTCGGTTATCTCTGAGGAGAAATTTTACAGCTTAATTAAACAAACATTTAAATCATCCTTTAAAATGTGCTGGATGATTGTGCTTACACTGGCCTTCTTTTTAGATATCCCAAGGGATGTCTTCAGATGCATGCATAAATCACTCAATAAGCAAGTGTGTATGGAAAGCTTAGTATACGCTTCCCATGGAGCAGAGTTATTAGCAACAGTCCCTTGGTAGGAAGATGGATGCGCTGAGTTGATGCTGCCCTGCTTGTACCTTTATAGGCCAGTAGCCAAACATACAAGGATTCTCTGTGGAATGGAGACAACCAAAACTTGCAAAAGACGGGGGATGGACAACATCAGAAGGTATCTACAAGGCCTTCCTTGTTATTGCAGATTGCTTCAGGTGCTGGGTGGGTGCTCTTGAAGGCATGGTGCGCAAAAATGTTTAGATTCTTAAAATGATTTTGGAAAAACTGACAGCACATTGTTCTATGGAGGTGGCTCCTCCCAGCCAAAACTTCTATGTGCGTAGCCCTACAGTGGGTTGCAACTGAGTTGGTCGCAGTTGGTGCTGTCAATTCACAGAGAAGATGAAAACACACATATGAACACAAAACACAACCAACCCATATATTAGCCAAGGATAGGTGACGTTACCAATGGCTTTATGTAACTGGTGTTAAATGTCGGTACACACGTGTGTGCAAATGCAAAGCATTCTACATAGTTGGAGCAACAGAAATCAGTGAGGCGAATGCAGAACCTCCTAACTTCTTACTGGCTGGATTTTACCACTGCAAGTTTCTAGTCTTGGAGCTACAACCATTCAGGGTTGTGATCTGATGGCCACACATCCTTTTGATAGGCAGGCTCTGATAGTGGAGCATAAAGTCAGTTAAAAGGAGGCAGAGGAGTAAAGCATTGAGCTTTTAATTTGATAAGCATTCAGGACAGTGTGGTAACCAGTGCTGCAGGGAAACATGCAAAGTTAAGAACTGCAGTGTGGTTCATCATAGTGCTGGCTGCCTACTCTTGTGCTACATTCCTGGTTTGTCTAGGGGATTCCACTCTATTTTGTGTGGCCTGTGTGCCAGGAAATGAAGGGGCTAGGCCAGGCCAAGGGTCCAACCCTAGTTCATCTCACTGTCCAGGGGGGTTTCCATTCTCCTTGGTTGTAATTGGTGGAAATGAATGTAGGATGTGGATTTGGGCAATGAGACTAAGGGAGGTTGCCTTTCAGTGTAGACGGTTAATCGATTTGAAATAGTATGTTCTTCTCATTAGTTATCTTTCGCTTTCTGTATTTTATCTAATATTTCCTGTACCTCATTGTTCTTAGCATTTATGTGGCATTTTCCTAGCACTTAGTTTTTACCCCTCTGTGTCACTGGTTTAAAATATACATCCAGTGATAAAAGTGGCTGGTTTTCTCCCACTGTTTCGTGGTCTCTCTCTTTTCATTTGTGGTTGGATATGTTCTTGTTTTCTCTTGTTGGTAGTTCATTTGCACATATTTGTACTCTCGCCATGTAACTGACATTTCATTCATAGTATTTTCTTTATTTTTATGATCTCTGGTTGCATTTTCTCTGTTGTGTTTATTAATCATTTCTCTCCCCTCCCCTCCCATATTATGAGAAGATTTACAGTGTTTCTATTTCTGTTTTTAATCTTGCTGCACTGCCTCTGCTTGTCTCTTCAGATCTGAAAATGCATGCATCTCTCTGGCTTTCTATCTATGCTTATTCCCCTGTTCCGGTGCTGCTCACCTTCCTGACACATCTATCAAATGGATTCCAGACATGCAGGATCAGCTCCCCATACGTCTTCATTGTTCCTTCTGCTTCTTCGCCTTGCATCTCATTCTGAGGAAGGCACTGGATCATCTCACTGACTACAGTCTCTCAGAACTCTCTGCGCTGTGTTTATTTGACATACGTATTGAACTCATTTGCTTCCCCAAACCCCTCTCTTGCTTTGTCGTAGCAAGTTTGCTTTATGAGTCTAATAGTCTCATCTCTCCACTGATGGTGATTATCCAAATATTAAAGTTGTCTGCTTCATGTGATACTGTATTTCCTGTTTTATCTCCCATGCGTTTGTTTCTTAATGTTTGGTGATGCTTGCTTATGTTTGTCTGGACCGGAGATAAGCCACCACTGTCCTGTGGTCACTGTCCTGTGTGGCTGCTTGTCCTGTGGTCACGGGTACCTGGCATTCTGTTTCTCTGAGCTCATTCTCTCTTCTTCTGTTTGGCGTGATGGCTTGAGGAAAGAAACCGACACCAAAATGCCCTGGAAGCTGTTCTCTAGTTGGTGGTCTCAGCAGAGATTTCAGTATTGCCTCACGAAGTGCGCATGAAGGCACAGCTTTAGGGTACCCTGCTCACGTAGTCCTGTGTGTGACTTACACTGTCCTTTTTTATCTAGTTGGCCTTTCCTATTCTCTCCAATAGGTTGATTGCACTTCCTGAGCTTTGTATGGTTATTGGGTTAATTTAGAAAGTGAAAAGGCAACAAAGAAAACCAGAAGGCACTCAAACAATTAGGAGACAAAATTGTTGTGGAAGTCATAAAAAGTAGTATTGCTCCCTTTTTATGGAAAATGCATGCAGAGCTGTGAACAGAGAACGGAAACTATAACTGTTAAACCCATTTAATATCTTAAAAAAGAAGAAGAAAAGTCATGAATTATGTACCAAGGAATTTACAGCAGAAACAATAAGTAAAACTAAAGGGAGTAATTAAGATCAGAACAGAATTAATAACTTAATAATTAGAAACTTGACGAAGCATCTGTTTTGAAGCTCCAGCCATGCATGCTGTGATAAAGTCAATGGGATGAAGGAATCTGCAGCAAGCATGATTTGGAAGAGATTAAATGAGCAAACACCAGCATACAAAGGCAGAACTGGGGGGCCAGAGATGTAGCTTTGGGAGGATTAGACCCAGTTGCTGCAGCTAAGGCTATGCTAATAAGTTGAAAATCTACATGAAGTGAATGACTTTCTGGGAAAACATAAAATGACAAAGAGCTAAAACCTGCACAAAGGCAAATGAAAATACCTTGATTTGGAAAGTTTTCTGGAAGTTCCTAACTTCAACAGACTAAGCTTAATGTTAGAAGTAAGTTCTTTAGGTATTTTTACAGGGCAGATCTCTTTTGTTTCCTTTTATTTAGAAACAATTCCAGATCAAGGAAAAGGATTAAGCACTTTAGGCTTCTTTTAGCTATTGTTTAAGTACATGCACTTATACACACACACACACACACACACACACACACACAGAATGAGAAAAGAGAGAGAGAACATAGGCCTTTTAGATATAAAGGTTTCAAAAAATAAAGATTTAATGCTGAAAGAAAGCTAAAGTAGAATTTTCCTCTTAAGTAGTAATTTACCAAGACAAAATAGTTCATTCTAAAAATGCAAAGATAACTACAAGTTAGAATATGTTATATTTTATTTTTGCTATAGGAAAACTATGAAGAGAAGATATATTCAGACATCCTTTAAGTGGCAGAAAAACAAGTCAGACTTTCAAATTCTGTCAATTAAATGAAACCTTAATAATCCATAATAAAAAGGATATTCTTAGCATACATATAATCTTCCAAACTAAAACCCAATCTATATCATTAGTGTTCAAATACCAGAAATGAACAACATAAGGATGCTTATAAACCCTACAATATAAATCAAGGCCATTCTGGGAATTCTGATATAGCGTTCCTCATAGTTATTTTGATGTAAAACTGTTAATGTTGCATGGAACACGCTTTGGGAATTATTTTAGTCAACTTGGTAAGTCAAGAGATAAAAATTTAAAAGGAACATTTCTAATTATTGGAAATAAGCTAATATTTATGGATGAGAGTAATATAACCACATAACCCAAGAGAGTCTATTGAAGCATGATTAGATGAAGCAGAATCTATAAGAGAGGTGGTTACAAGAAATGTATCAAGAGGGAACCAGCAAAATTGATTAGAAAATATAGTGAAAGAAAAAGGAGCTCATGAACTTAAATGTGTAAAAAAAAACCATTAAGTAGCTTGAAACAAACAAACAAACAAAAAGAACCTAACGCATAATTTCCTTTATTCATAAAAACTCATTTGACTAGAATAGAGATGGTACTAACCCTGAGTAGGAAAACTCCACAATGCCGTAGCTTCAGTTGTATCCAAGCTAATTTGAATTATTTCCAATAAAATTTAAAATATCTTGGCAGTTCATTTCTGAATCTCAACTCTGAGAATAGTGCAGAAACTTAAGAAAAATATGACTTCTGATAATGTGTTTGCTGAGACAAGAATTTGCAATTAGTGAATACTATACAGTAGTATAGACAAGCACGATGCCATTACTACTGACAAGAGAAACTAAAAAGCCCCTGGGCACTGTCATATTTAAAAAAAAAGCAGTCATTGTAAATAGTATTTATTTATTTTTGACAGAGCATGTAATAACCCAGGCTAGCCTTGAGCTTGTTATCTCCCCTCACCCCCAGCCTACAGAGGGCTGGGATGATGAATCCGTAACAACCATGCCTGACAAAGATATGCATTTGTTCTGAGAAATAATCAGAGATGCCCACAAGAAGTATGTACACATTTAGATCTTTAACGACTAATAAAAATTTGAAATGATTTGTTTACTGGCAGGAGACTGGAAGGTTCTGGAAGTCCATATGGTAGTTATGGACGTATTTTAATGACAGGAATGTGTTCACATTTGTGAAAATGAAAACAGTTTAAAAATAGAGCACAGACAGATTGCTAACCCTACCTCCTGCTACTGCACCTTGTGTGGATTGTTTCCTCGCTCCAGCTTAGCCTGTTGTGTTTGATGCTGCTGTTACTTGCCTCGTGACATTTTGTTAAGATCAAAAGAGAGGAAGCAGGTTGAGAGTTGATCCCAATGCCTGGCACATGCTAAGCCTGATAATGTGAGTCAGGGGGAGAGGCTGTAATCTGTGTGTTTAATCAGGAAGAAAATACAGGGGCTTATTAAAGGGGCTTATCGCTGGAGCGGAGGATTTTCTGAGTCAGCATTTGTTTTCCTTCATACTTTTCTGCAGTTTCTACATTTTCTGCAGTGAATCAGGCCTTCGGCAAAGGGAAAGCTTTTTGAAAAGTAAGATAGTTGATGGGGGATGTTTCTGGATAAAAGATAGCAAATGGTGAAATGAAACTGTACTCTGTTTGTTAATATTGACACTAAATGACAGTGCTCCCAGGCCGGTCAACGGGGGACTTAGGCACACTCGGTATCATTTTCCGTACGCATTCACCTGGCTGTATAATGTTCTTGGCTATCCCACTTCACCCAGCGGTGCTCACTTCCTGCGAGTTGGCTGGGCGCCTCTTCTCCAGTGTTCTTTCCACCTTCGTTCTTGCTGGCCAACGTCATCTCTGTCCTTCCGGGAGGGAGCCTCAGACCAGTCTATAGATGCTCCCATCCCCTCAGTCTTTCTTGACAAACATTCAAAGGTAGCAGTTCTTTTCCTGTCGGTTCACTGAGCTTGCTTTCCCTTCAGTTGAGCCGATTTTCTGTCCCAGCCCGATCCCCCTCCTTCCGCTGAGCTTTTCCTCCAGTTGAGCTGAGAGAACATCCTCTCCTGGGAGGAATTCATCCCACCAAGGTGATGGCACTTTAATGTTTACATGAAGCAGTCAGGCTGAACCATGTCTGCACACGCCACAGTCGGAATCGGACATGATTTCAAAACCGCCCTATCTTCATTTTCAATTAGTGCACTAGGAGTTGCTTTGGAGTCTGGCTTTTGCTATAGCCTCGTCACTTCTCAAAGCTTCCAGCCTCGCTTACGCTGAATGTGGCACCATGGCTGGTCTGATCATGTAGGGCACTGGAGTGAATGGAAGCCCAGGGCTGATTTTGCTTCTAGCAGGAAACGCCCACTGCTTTACTTCCCTCTGTTAGGCTGGGCTCCCAGTGCAGATGCTTGGAGCTGTGCTGCAATTCTCCAACCCAGCTACCTCCCTACCTCCTGCTAACCCAGTCAGTCCCCGTTTGCAGCAGATTCCTCACATGCAGCAGGCCACCAGGCCAGTGCTTACAGGTTCTGTTCCTGACATCTCAAGACGGTATCTTAACATTTCCCGGAAGTGCCCTCTTCTTCTGGAGCTCTCAGTGCCTGTGGAAGACCCCCCCCCACACACACACATACACCTCCTTCTTGGAGAGCTTTTACAGATATACTTTAAACACTGAATATTCATTTCTCTTGTTTGTCTTTCTTGCTTTGTATTTCTGTGTTATTGTTGGGGCTTCCGTTCAGCAATGCATTTCTTTTTGCTTCATTTCATGGTTCTTTCTGGGTCCCACTTCCTTTGTCATGTGGTTTCCTTTGGAGAAGAGCTGCATCGCACTTGTATCTGCACAAATCCAGGTGCCTGGGAAGTGGCTCGTACTTAACACGCATGCAATGGATGCGATAAGGGTGGAGGTGGTGTTGTGTTGTGTAGCACAACATTTTGTTTTTCTTCGTGTTGCGGTCTCAGTTCCTAGAACCAGAACAACTTACCTCGTACTTTTTCAATTTCGATGCTGCCCTTCCCTATGAGAACCCAAGGAAATGAAGCGCAAATATGCTTATGAGGCAGGCAGGCAGACATCCTCGGCGGCTGTCAGTTCAGCAGAACAAATTAATTAGTTGAAATTATCTTTCTTGGTACCGAAGAAAAATGGGTCTCTCTTTGGAATACACTGTGCTGATGATCAGAAAATAATCCTAAACGCAGTGGCGCCAGCCCCTCCCCTCTACCATCTGGAACAATGTTCTCACATGGCAATGCCTCATCAGCTTCCTGTTCACGCTTCCCACCGGGTCTCTATCTCCTCCCCCCTCCCCACTCTTTGCCTCTGCAAGAGGATGGCATGCATCAATCACCGCCTTTCATCTAGCTGTTCTTAACTTCTAATATACTAACTTCCTGTTTTGCTATCTCTAAATATTAAGAACTGTACCTATTAGAATCTTTATTTATTTGCTTGTTTTAGTATGTTTTTAACTAAAGTAGAATTGCATCTTTAAACAAGGAAAAGCTTGAGAAATCAGAAGTGGCCTTTTACACAAGTTGTAAATCCCCATAAATGGGATAAGGGAGTAATATGTACATATAAAGATTATAACACCAAAAGCTTTCTCCCTCTATCCATCTACCCTCCAAGTCCTCTACCAATGCCAATGGACATGTTCTTCCATTGTTGCACAAAATACTTTAATATGACATATGCAAGCATATAAAAGTCGAGATGGGGGGCCCTGGGGAGATGGCTCAGTGGTTTAGAGCACTTGTTGTTCTCATAGAGGGTGTGGGTTCAGTTCCCACCACCCACAAGATGGCTCACAACTGTCTGTAGCTCCAGTTCCAGGGACTCCAACACCACATGGTACAGATATATGCACGCATGCAAAATGCTCATGCAAATGAAATGTAAAAATCTAAAAAAGTTGAAATGGTTATTTGTATATAGACTCTATTTATATGTAAGGATACTAGGAATGCTGCTCTAGGCTTTTATTTTACTTTTAATTTTTGTATTTTGTATATGTATGTACATATGATGTGTAGGACATGTGCCTATGTGTGCATATAGTCTCATATATATACATACATACATACATATATATATGTATATATATATATATATATATATATCCAGGTGTGAGTGTGTGTGTGTGTGTCCATGTGGAAGCCAGAGGTTGATGTTGAGTGTCTTTCATGATCATGCCATACTTTACTTACCTGAGGTAATGTCTCTTACTGAACTCAGGAGCAACCAGTGCACAGGGAACTATGGGCTATCTGACACAGGGATTACAGGTGGGCCACCATGCTGACCCAGCTCTTATGTGAGTGCTGGGGATCTGAACTCCAGTCCTCATATTTCTGTGGTAAGGGTTAGTCCCTGCTGTGGCTTTTTATCAATGAAACTTACAGTCCCACCTTCCAGCTATAACCTGTTCTCTGTAATTGTTTCATACAATTCCATTATGTGGATGACCAACTTATTTATTAATCGTTTTGATAGACATTAAGATTTCTTCCTTAACATTCACAACTTTGGATACAGCTGTAAGCACTGTATCCACGTTCTACTTGTGGTCAAACACTTCTCAGAGGATGTGGCACATTTTATTTCTTGGTGATTATTGCTATATTGTGCTTCAGAAACCGAAGTTTGGACCACTACAGTGTTTGGGTGTCCCTGATTATCAGACTTTTCTGATTTTGTCAATGATAGAAACATTTGTCTCAGTGTTGTGATTCCTATTTCTCTGGATGAAGATGAGAAGAGCGTTGAACTGACAGATAATCTGGTTTTTCTGTGGACCACCTATTTATTTTTAGTCTCCAGCCTTCTCTCTGTGGTTGTCCCTCTTCCTTGCTGGTTGATTCAGGTCTTCAGTGCTTTCTCGGGCCTCAGCCTAAAACAGTCACCAAGTCGCTGTGTCTCATGTCAACTTTAATATTCTCTGTGTAGAATCAGGGCTGGATATTTTTCTACTTGGTGACAGATTTCCTTCCTCTAGAATAGGAACTATAATGGGGCAAGGGTCTCATCTGTCCTGTGTGCTGCTGTCACATCTATCTGAGCCGGGCTCACCACAAGACACTCAGACATTTTGTTCAATGAATGAATGAACGGAACATGTCAAATTAACTCATGTGTGTCATAAATGTTTACTTGTTGATATTTTACTTATTTAAAGCTCGTTTGTGGCATTTTATCAAAATGGGAGCTATAGATTTTTAGTCAGCTGAATTTATCAATTTTCTCTTTGTATGACTTTCTTTGCTATGTTTATAAATTTACCTATCCTTCCTTTGAAAATGTTTGCCATTTCATCTTTTAGCTTCAAGCATTAGACTCTATAAAATGTATGTGTATTTATTAAATGAAGTATCTAGTTTTGATTTTTCTGTTAGTAGTTTCTCAGTCTATCAACCTCACTCAACTGTCTCCTAGATAGGCAGACTCAGTCCAAATCTACCAGAACCACATTTCCATAGGCAGTGGGTCTCTTGCCAGACTTGATTACATTCTTGGATTTTTTTTCCCCCTAATGAATTCCAAAACAGTTTCCTTTATATCTGGTTACTTTCTTATTTCCCACAGAAACAGATACAAGTTTCCAATAACAAAAGAATAGATAAGGGGTCTACAGCAAAAGGGAAAAAAACACGATGTTTTATTTGTTTGTTTGTTTGTGAGATTCAACCCAGAATCTCAGGCAAATGCCCTACATAGAATTGCACTTCTAGATCTTTAGTAAAAAAATTTTTTAATATTACTTTAGTTTCTTTTTTTCCAGTTTTTTATTATTATTGTTTTTTAAATTTAGGTTAGAAACAATCTTGTTTCACATGTCAATCCTGGCTCTCTCTCCTTCCCCTCCTCCACCGCCCTCCCCTTTAGCAAAAATTTTGTAGCTGGCAAGTGATAATTGACTGAGT
The DNA here is from genome assembly GCF_017639785.1 of Mesocricetus auratus. Lineage (NCBI taxonomy): Eukaryota > Metazoa > Chordata > Mammalia > Rodentia > Cricetidae > Mesocricetus > Mesocricetus auratus. The sequence goes on along the minus strand of NW_024429180.1, from coordinate 43,508,806 downwards.
AAAAGAGAAAAGGCAGAACTCATATTCAAGGAGCAGGAAGACACAGACTGACTGAGGTGCATGATGTGGAGGCATGGGGAACCCGCAAAGGTTAGAGCTAAAAAATAATTAGTTAGTCATACAATGCAAAGTGGTCAGCCCTGAGACCACACACACAAGTGACACTAGATAGATTTATCAGGTTGTATTTAGACATTTAGATAAATGTATAGAACGATGACAGTCGAGGGATTTGAGAAGGGAGGCATAGGAGATGCTGGAAGGAAGGACATGGTAGTGGAGGTTGGAATGAGTAAAGGGAAGAGGGAAGTGATGTAGTAAGTTCTTAATGAAAATTTTGGAAAGCTTAGTGAGGAGCTACAAGAACCCTGGGTCCTCTCTGTCACCACACTGAATGTTGAGAGAAGAGTTTAAGAATGACAGTATGATAAATAAGGAGGGAGATTAGGATTGGCATGGAGATAGTAATAAAGACATAAATCTCATTCCACAGTAGGAAATAAAGTTAATATAACCAAAATAATAAGTAGAGTAGGAATGCTTGTTGTGGAGATAATTTAGACAGCTCAGCATGCTCACAAGAGGAGTTAAAAAGGGTATGAAGACAAAGGAGGGGCAACAATTGGTTTGGTTTTCTATAAACCTGGGAAGTACTAGCATGTGGTTCTGATACTTTGACTTATTTTTTTGAAACAGGGTCTTAAGAGGTAGCCAAGGTTAGCCTCAAACTTAGTCTTTGGGACTCAGCCTGTCAAGTGCTGAGATCACAGACGTGTGCCACCATGTCTGGCCATTTGACAGTGTGTTAAAACTGTATATATTAAGCTAAAAAAAGAACAAGGTGTAGGATAGTGTTTGGGTGTAGAGCATTCACATAGCATATCTGTGGGCCTGAGTTTGGTTCTGGGGAGGGGTGGTGGTGGTGGATGTGACTAAAAGATTAAAAGGAATAGATGACTGTGTATCATTGTAGGAAAGAGAGAGCTCCAGCATGAAGCTTGGCATCTAGGTTCTGGGGAAGTGTTGAATGGGTGTAGAGTATGTCATTATTTTGAAAACTCTTCAATTTCCCTTGTTAGTGCAATGTAAGAATGAGAATAGTCTAATGGGCTTTATAGACTGATAGGCAATAAGTTTAGAGTATAATGTATAAGAAATAAGTGCTTTTCTTTGGTGATGACATTTGAATGAAGTTTAAAAGGAAAAGTCAGTATGGATTTTTAGTTTATTTTAGACGTTTCACCAGGAAACGTGGGGGTTCTAAAACACCAGCCATGGGCATGGCCATTCATTGGTATGTGTTTGTCAGGAAATGATACTATAATTTCTAGCAGAAAAATCTCTTTCGTTCAAGTTCTGGTAGCAGAAGAAATAACTATTAAAAAGCATATATAACTGTTCATTATTAGGGCAGAACTTATTCTCTGAGAACAAGAATGCTTTACCAACAGAATCACGCGGCAGCATTGAGTCCAAAATTTACTTTTAAGTTGCAATGTATTTTTACTAGGAAAGAAATATTACAAAAATACTAAGAAATAGTATTGTATGCTATTTTTAGAGGAAATAATTTGATTTGTTTTTCTTTGTAAGACACAGATGAGTTTGAGTCACATTGGATTTTCTTCTCTGTGTTTTGTGCATCTTGGTCTAATTTCTCAACCATGTACATTGGCTTTTTAATCTGACAATTTTACACTCATGGAGCTGTTAGACTAGGCTGCAATTATTTTTGCTACCTACTTATAGAGGGAAAATAATTTCACGTCCAAATAGATTTAAGTAGAAGTTTCAGAAGTGAAATGTTGCATCAGCTAAGGTTAAATGTGTAATTGATTTGGGTGCCTTCTGTACAACAGTGTTAATTGAAAACCATATCTTAAAACTTTTATTGTTCCTAGAATAAATTACTGGAAACCAAAGGACAGCACCAAGAGGAAGAAAGAGCCCGAATCCATCAAGCTGAGCACTGGAGGTATAACTGGCCAATAAAATAAGCATGCTTGGTAAAATCAATTACTTATAAAGTTTTGCAGCATTCTGGGAAAACATTAGAGCAGCATTAAATAATGTTCTGGAATCCAAATCACCTCCACATCTGTTACAGTGTGTGATATGTCAACTGCTATATACCTATGTATATATTCACTTGTATAATAATATATACATGCATACAGAATATCAACACTTCTTGGGTTAAGTAAGTAAGAAGGCGGAATCACAGGGTTGTAGAAGATAACTTAGTGGTTAAGAGCACTTATTGCTATTACAAAGGACCTGAGTTGGATTCTCACCACCCACATTTAGCTACTCACAAGTGCCTAAAACACCTGTCCCAGGAGTAACACCTGCCATCCCAGGGAATCTGATACCCTCCCTGACTTCCTTGGACACCTGTACTCATGTGAGCATGCATGCATTGGCTTAAAAGAAGGATGAACTACACTTTCTGTTTATTTAGGGTGTTATTTTCTCCTTGCTCATGGGACAGAACATATACATCCCTCTGAGACTGCACATTACATTTGTAAATGACTTCGGAGATATTGGATGATATAGATGGTTTGACCCTAGTGCTCGGGAACAAACACTTGAGGAAAAACTCATTAGAATTATTATGTTGACTAATACATTAGGGTGTGGGAGAACTTAAGATAGAAGCAATAATTTTTAATAGATTAAGAACTATTTATTTTCTAGATTACAAAATAATTACAGTATTTTTCCCTTCACTTTCCTCCCTCCAAACTCTCTGATATACTCCTCCTTGGTCTCTTTCAAATTCCTGCCCTCTTTTTTCATTAATTGTTATTATATGTATTTATATGTATGTAAGTATATGTATATACACATATAACATGCTCGGTCTGTATAATGCTACTTGTATTATATGTGTGTTTTCAGGGCTGACCACTGGGTATTGGATAATCATCCGGCATGCTCTTCCCTGGGAAAGATTAGTTCTCCTACTCTTAGCATTCCTTGACTACCTGTAGTTCTTTGCATAGAGTTGAGGCCTCTTGGGCTTTCCCCCATTCACTTTGGCCTGCCTATTAGTATATCTTTATTCAGCTCATGTTTGTGCAGTCATGTTTGCAAGACTTCATGGGTGTAGCTTCGGACATTAGTAGCCTACACAATCTCACAGCAAACTCCCTGGTATCAGATGTAAGTGTTTTGAGAATACCCAGTAAGACTCAACATAAATTGCTAATTACATTATACTGATTGTCTCTGTAATGACAGGTTCTTCCTGGGCAGCAGCTGGGTGGAGTACCTTAGAAGAATTTAGTGCAAGGCTTTCATGTTGTAAGGAAGCATATTCTTTTTGCAAGCAGATGGCTTCTCGTATGTATTTAACCTCCCCCATCATTAAATATGTTTTTTAATTTTATTTATTTTTATGAGTAAAGATATTTTGCTTCCATGTATGTCTGTGCACCATGTACATGCTTGGTGTCCGTAGAGGCCAGAAGGAGGCCATCAAATTCCCTGAGACTGACTGGAGCTACAGATGCTTATGAACCACCATATGGGTGCTAAGACTGGAACCTGGGTCCTCTGGAAGAGCAACCAGGGCTCTTGACTGCTGTGTCATCTCTCCAGCTGCACTGAAGTGTATTTTGGAGTTGTAATGGTTTCGTTTTGTAGATGTGAAACTTTGGAAGATGCCTAGTGAATGCGCTAGTTCTGAGGATGACTCTAATCGCTGGCAGGTGATGACGTACCTTTGAATAGACTATGCTGTTTCTACAGTTTCCACAAAGTGCTTTTAAAACATTAAATGTGAATTTAGATGTTTTACTCTGATTTAGAGAAACATTGAAACCTTGAGAAACCTGGCTAAATCTCTGTGTTAGGTAAACTGAGGTGAGGAAGTGACCTTTATTATTGTCTATAAAGTAGGTCATAAATTATCTAGAATTTTTATTGATTATGTTAATTTTCTTTAGAAGACTTTTGGTGAGAAAAATACTGATATTGTTTTTGTATATACAGTGGTTGCTAACAGTAGCCAATTATTCCTTTGGATTAAGTAGATAAAAAAGTCTTAAGCATCTTAAAGATAGCAATGTGTCACATTAATAGTCCCCATTGCTAATAAGTTGACCTTTGATGGGTACCAAATAAAGGTACATGCTATTTGTTAGAGACAGAAAGGGCTGCATTTTTGTTACAGGAATCTTGGCCATAATTCTTTAAATTTATTATCCATACTACCAAATACATAAATATTGGCGGGACTGTTTATTTTTTGTTCCTATTTCCTCTCTTATTGATTCTGGTGACACATAGAGCCAAATTAAACCCACCAGGAAATCTCTGTGGATAATATACTCAGTGATCAAGTTTGAAACAAATAATCAAGCCTCCAGACACATACTTTATATTCTTGATCAATTTTTGAAAAGAGCTTGCATTTGTACTGCCTTTAAAGTTTATGGAGTGCATTCCCATGGTATCATGAGATACATATTCAATAAGAGTGGTGCCTCTTCTGAGGGCAACAACACAAGCTATGTGGTATGTATGTAGGACATATAAGTTAGGTGGGGGGGCATGATTTCATTAGCATTCAAAAGGCAACAAGCTTTCTCCTGTCTAGAAGTTGACATGGAAGAGCACTCAACCCTGCATTGGTGATAGAAAGCTTGTGGGACTCCGTGTGAGCTTTTCAATGAGCCTTGCAATGAGTGTACACCTGGAAGTGCACCTGACCTTCACCCTGCATAACCACTTGAGCAAGAGTAGCACCTAAGAACCCCATAGAGAGCAGACAGAGCACCAGTTCAAAGGCTCGAGTGGATCTGAACTGTGAGCTGAATGATGGAATGAAAACTCAAACCATCTCTGAGTAATAGCTCTTAATCCAAATTAATCCTGGGGGGTGGGGGTGGAACAAACTTACAGCACAAATTTTGACAGCAATGGAATGTATAGTCTCAAGCTAGCCAACTAAAATGCAACAGGGCCCTTTCCTCCTTGTTTGGTTTCTTATTGCTGATAGAGAGAAATAAACTGTGCACTGCCTTTGTCTCTGGTTGACCCATTGCAGTGGGCAGGCCAGGTGAGGACCTTCCTAAAGCAGCATGGAGAGCTCAGTCTCTCTTCCTCTTCATAGTCAAGCTTGTGAGTGAACTTGTCATTTTGCTTTTTGCAAACCCAGTCAGAGCAGTTGGCACTGAGTCATGTGTATTTTGGACTCCACCCCAGTGGGCTTTTCATCCACAGCAGAGGAGGCAGGGAGCATGTGACTAGAAGCCTCATTCACTCAATAAGTATGTTATCGGAACATGCTCAGCCAAGGCTCTGTTCTAGGCAATGGGGCGAACAAGCAAAAAAAAAAAAAAAAAAAAAAAAAAGAAGTCACTGACCCCATGCAAATCACGAAGACCTAAACAGAAGTCGACAACTGAACACTGAGAATTTTGCATATGGTGGTGAATACCATGAGAGTGATAGGAGAGAGGGAGCAGCTGGAGGCGACAGGTGACTAAACGACTCACAGAAGAGCTAGCATCGGAGGATGAGGAAGAAGCAGGCGCGCTGAACTCAGAAGCAGAGACTCCTACTGGAGTGGCCCCTGTTGCCAGCAAGACGGCAAGCGCAGAGGCTCTGTGGTGGGAATGCAGTTGGACTTTGCATCCCAAAGTTTGGGTTGCACTGGATGAAGACGTGTAGAATTTGGATGTCTGCAGGAATGTGTGAAGGATGAAATATAGGATTGCATAAGACACTGACTCTTAAGCCAGTGAGAAGCAAGCCGTGGGAGACTTTTAAGTGGAAGGAAGGTGTGTTCTCGTAAAAGAACACATTCAATGGGAGCTGGCTTACAGTTTTTGGCGGTTTCATCCATTGTTATCACTGTGAGAAGAAGCATGGCGGCGGATGTGACAGGCATGGTGCTGGAGAAGTAGTAGAGAGCTACATCCTCATCCACAGGCAGAGAGGGGACACCGGGCTTGGCACAGGCTTTTTAAACCTCAAAGCCCACCCCCAGTGACACACTTCCTCCAGCAAGGTCACACCTTCCAATAGTGCCACTCCCTGGTGACTAAGCATTCAAATATAGGAGCCTATGGGGGCCATCCTTATTCAAACCATTAGTGAAGGCAAGATCGCTTTTCTAACTTGGGGTGGAGGTTGTTGTGGGAAGAATGAATGACAGGTAGGGTGGAGACAGTGACCCAGAGAGGCACTACTAATGGGAACTGGAATGGTGGCCATGGGCATGAGTGAATTCAGGATGTGTTGGTTAGTAAGGCAGTTAAGACATCCAGTGACTTCTATGGAGTGGAAGGGCATTGGGGACACTGAGGGAAAGCCCCTTCTTATAACTGACCAAAAGCCTAGATAAAGGGATTGCTGATGGTTCAGTCACAGAGTGCTTGCTGTGGAATCATGAACATCTGAGTTTGGATCCTTGGTACCAGGGTAGAATGATGGACCTACCTATGGCCCCAGTGATTTGATGTGAAGGGGACAGAGGCAGATGGATCACTGGGGCATGTTGGCCAGCCAGTCTAGACAAATTGAGCAGCTCAAAGTTCAGTGAGAGACACTGCCTTAAAAAGTAATATAGAGAAGTCCATGTTAGCACTCAGTGCTGACCTCTGGCCTCCATACTCAGGTACACACACACACACACACACACACACACACACACACACACACACACGATAAAAACACGTGATAAAAAGAACACCAAGTGCGTCCACATTTCAGAATACCTTTGGTTGTGTTACTCCCAGGGCAGTTTCCACTCATTAGCATTCAAGGCTGTAATTTAGTAAGATTTTTCTTAGCCTGCCTGCTGAGTGGTGACTCAGACATGGGGGCAGTGAGCCAGGCTGTGGTATCTGCATAGGTTTCTAGGGTGAGAACAGAAAGCTGAGATGCAGCCACTGCCTACTGGGAATACACTTGTAGAGAAACAGCTTGTCAATCCAAGGAGGTCAAAATGAGCCCAAACACAGTTGACATCTCGGCTGACACCAAGTGAGCTCAGAAAGCCTATATGACTGGGCCAACCAGCCAGTTCTCCTGGAAATTCCTCGATCTCAGAGTTGTGACTTGTGGCCATCCACCAGGACCTAACTCTGCTTTCCATGACTGAAAAGGAGGCCAACGTGCCCAGTTCCCTCTTTTCCCGTCCTTCCACAAAGGCATGTTGAATAGCTGCTTATGTTAGGCACTCTTTCTGCCCCAAGTACTTTCTAGTCTTATCTTCTAAGTTTCTAAGTGACTCATTGCTTACCATCCAGTTTCTGATTTCCCGTCTGTACTCAGCCATGCATAGGTGACTTAGAAGATGGTGATGAAATGCCTGAAAGACAACTATTTAGAGTAATGATTGCCAAGCGATCCCTCAGGTAGCCATCTATAGAAATAGTCAGTGCATCATATCTGCGAGACTACTCATGTCTTGAACAGACTGAAGATACTCAGAAAAAATACTGTATCCATAGGCGTGTGTTGTAACAATTTTCCTGCATTATTCCTTCAAGAATGAAGTGTAATGAGTCTCTTAGTCTTCACACAGCACCAATGTGGTATTAAATATTATAAGTAATCCACAGATCATTTAGAGCATACAGGAGAATATGAGAATGGTGGCAGTACTATGTCATTTTAAAGAAGAGTCGTGAGCATCCACGTCCTTTGGTACCCACAGAATGCTGAGGGATGACTTGTTAGACCATCACTGTGCTGGCAACCTCTATACTGACCTTTGTGAAAATAATTGTCTCATTAAAACAGATTTAGGTTTTGAACTCGGTGGCTGTAAGCGTGAAAGAACATCAGAGAAGGGTGTAGGTAGCCTGTCTTTTGAAGTCAGAACTTCTTTTCTCTCCTTGTAGCCTGCTCATTTTCTTCTACTTTCCTCTCCTGCAATTCTCTTGGGGGTGAAGGACAGTGCGGTAGAACTTGAGTGAGAAACGTTCTGTCTTGCAGCAGCACTGACACAGAGCTTTCTGCCACCCCCCGCACCCGGTTCTTCCTGGCTCTTCGATCTCTAGTCTCTGCCTTATTCTTTGGCTTCCTTGGGTGACCAGAGCACTATATAAGATGATGGCAATTCAAGTTAAGAATTGATGCTCTTTTGGCTTGAGACACACCTGCACCAACCTCAGTAAGGGACTGTCACCAGACCCCATGTGTCACTGGACAGAGGTTTCTGTAGATCTCCTCTAAGCTGACTGGAAGAAGCAGCTTGTATATCACATTCAGTCCTCAGAAAATCCCTTATCCCTGCTTATGCACATTTCTCATTGTTTTAAAGGGTAAATAATGCTTTTCTGGACCGTCTCCAAGGCAAAAGTCAACCAGGTGGCCTGGAACAGTCTGGAGGCTGTAAGAACATGAATAGTACCAACAGCTGGGTGAGTTTTTTTTTTCTCTAAAAAAAATCTTTGCAAGTGAAAGAATAAAAATAAGCGAGCTTTTAAAAATAAATTGTGAATTTCCCCCAATTATCATCACCATCATCACTTCCAGCATCATCATCATTATTGTGTACTGGGATGGGCAGCTAGGGTAATTAGTATAAATTCAGCAGGGAAGAGAGAGTGGATAAAAGATAGGAAGGGGAAGAAGGGAAGGAGCAGAGAGAGGAGGAAAGAAAGAGAAGGAGGGTTTCAGTTTGGGCCAACTTAAAAAAAAGAAAAAAAAGAAGTAACAAGACCTGCCTTTTGTTCTTAGCATGTGCTGGCCTGGAAGACTTTTTATCACCTTTTGCCCAGACCTGCAACAAAAATAAATGAACATTTTTCCCCCCAAGGAAATTTGAAGTGAAATATGGTTATGAAAACACTAAGCATTTCTCTCTAGTAATGGGGCCTCCCTGTGAAACCAGCACATCAAAGGAACTAGGATTTAACTTTTCACTACAATATGATTAAAATAAAAAAGCCCTATAGCCAAAGGTTCTTTTAAAAGATGAAATGTCCTTACATATTTCTGTAGGAAAAACACTCTTGCAATTCTGTGTTTAATGTGTTTCTGTGTGCAATATATTCTTGAACCAACAACAAAACTTTGAAATGTATGTGACTACAATGTGCGCAGAGTCAAAACTAATCACATTGTGTTTTGCAATTTAATTAAATCCAAAGTGAATGAGGACTTAAAAGTGTTTGTGTGTATGTGTATGTTTGTGTACATACATGCATGTATGTATATTTGGAGTGAGGAGATCTGATATCTTTAAATCATCAAAATCCAACAACATAATCAAGTGTTTTGCTGGCAAGATGGCTCAGTGAATGAAGGAATTCATCATCAATCCTGATGACCCTAGTTGGATCCCTGGGCTCCACATGATGGAAGGAAAGAGTCATCTCCCACAAGTTGTCAGCTGACCTCCACATGCATGCTGTGGCATGCCCCAAATAAACACATATAGTTAAAAAAAATCAAGTGCTTTCTAACCTGGAAATAAATAGTTGAAGTGCAAAAGCTCACTGTGGAGAAATCAATGCATTAACAATATTATATGCAGGACTCCCCAGAAGGCAGCTAGAAGTTAAAATTGATAGTTTTTATTAAAACATTCATATAGAAGATGGTTGACCAAAAACACATTTGTGGAGAATGCATCTTTGGTGGGTCTGTTATCCACACTATACATTGATTTTAATTTGATCTCCTATGGCATTAAGAATCTGGACAAAATGAAAGAGGGAAACACATTTGAAACTCAGTATTTGTGTTGTGTGATGTAACATACTCAGCACTGATTCATTCATGAGGCTGTGTGAGTAGGAGACATAAGAAAACATACTTGGAAATTAGAATTCCTTTAGGACTTCTAATTTCACTATTGAGTTTCTATTTCTCCACTACTCAGCAGTTTCCAGGGGTACCTGGAAAACTGTCTAGGATCCAGGGAATATATGGGGACACACGATATGGGGTTCAGGTAAAGAAGTGATTTTAAACCCAGCTCCGCAGTGCCTACTTGTGAACCTTGGAGAGTGGGTTACAAATTGCTGCTTAGACTCAACAGATCAAAGACCACTATATTCTTATGATATAATGCTGTCAATGATTAGGTCAAAAGTTTTAACAAGACAGGCAAATCCAATCCAAGGTGGTTTTAGACTCTTATGTGAAATTAGATGGTAGAAAGGTGAGAACATCCTCAGACTCTCACCTCGATCTTCACTTACCTACAAGTATGGAGGAGACCTTGCTTAATTATGGACCAGATTGTCTCTCTTATCTGCTGGGACACTTTGTTCTACTAATACCCTTCTCCTCCAAGTCACCAAGTAGAAAATTCCTCCAGTGTGACACGGACAAACATAAATTTTATTGATGCATTGCTCCCACTGACTTAATTTCTGACTTTTTAAAAAGTCATCTCCTCAAGCCAGGCGGTGGTGGCGCACGCCTTTAATCCCAGCACTCGGGAGGCAGAGGCAGGCGGATCTCTGTGAGTTCGAGGCTAGCCTGGTCTAGAGAGCTAGTTCCAGGACAGCCTCCAAAACAATACAGAGAAACCCTGTCTTGGAAAACCAAAAAAAAAAAAAATCTCCTCTGTAGCTCAGGCTGGTGTGGAACTCTCAACCATCCTGCCTTTCCCCAGTGCTTAGGATTACAGGTGTACACCAACATGTCTACCTTTAGGTTGGTTTGTTGTTGTTGTGTTTAATGTAAGCCCACTCTACTGGTAGGTTTTTTGTTTGTTTGTTTTTTATGATCTTTTCATGGCCACTGACAATGTCCATAGTAGAAAAACCCATGGCTACTTTTCAGTTTTTATCTCTGACCTCTCAGCACTTGTCCAGATGACTCTTTCCCTGCTTTGAAATTATTTCTAGGACACACTCCTACCCTGGGACTCCACATATCTCAGTGGCCATTTCTTTCCATTCTCCTTCCCCGAGTCTCCTGTACCCCAAGGAAGCCACATTCCTGACTGTTTCATTAGTACCTTGGTGGACTTGCTCTGTCTGGGGAAATTAAGTACCTTCTATGTGCTTACTGCTCTCACCTTTCTGTCCCCAACCAAATCCTTTTCCTCTAGATTTGCACATCCAGTTGTGTCGACTAGGATATATAGTGGGCACTTAAACCTCCATATTTTTAAATCTAAGTTTTAAATATTTTCGTTCCAACCTTTCTCAGCACCTTCACTGGCATTATCCTCTGTCTAGTCTCTCCCAGTGCACTTCCAAATCCTACCAGTCACTTCCTGACTTGTTTTCTTATGTTTACAAATACATATCTGGAATTTGTTTCAGTAGGAGAGCAATAGAGGTCATAGCTTGTCATTTTATTTTTCTCTTTAAAACGCTCCAGGGGAACTCCCTATGTTATTGGAGTAAGAGCTAGGATCCTCTATATACACCCCCCAGGGTGTTATATGAGGCAGACTCTGTCTCACTCCTGGCTCTTTACTGTCAAGGCTCTCTCTACCTGCATTAGCACCCTTGTGGGTATTTGAAAACATTCTGATACTGGCTGCTTCAGCTTGGAGTCTTTCTACATCATCTCCCTTTATGCACCTCTTCAAAGTATCCATGTCAGTTATTTTTCATCAAGAGCTTTCTTGGATTCCATCATCTTAATAGGATTACCTAGGTTGTTCTCTTTTAAGCCTTGAGTACTCCTCCCACATCCCACTTTATTTTCCCACAACACTCTTCCTGCTCTACCATATTTTTCTAACACATCTATTTATACATTTGTCTGACTGTTTTTAACCTCTCTGGACATAAGGATGCTTCTCTTGGATTGCTTTGTTTGCTGATATACCTCAAACAAGATTCCATTACTGGAATCTACTGTACATATAAGAGAACAAGTCATTGAGCTTTCACATTATGAGCCCAAAGATTTAGGAGAACACTTTGATAATAGTAAAATGAATGGGTATTGAATTTAAAATAGCGGTGTAGGAAGCATTTGCTAAAGTAAGAATGAGACTTGGAATAATGAGCAAAATGAAGATACAATTAAAGATGGCCCAGGGCCTGGAGAGAAGGCTCAGTTAAGAGTGCTTACTGTACAATCATGAGGGCCAGACCTCAGTACTCATGAAAGAACCTGACTTTCCCAAAGCATGCAAAGAATGAGTTACTATTCAGTGTTCATCCTCAAATGGCACATCTACATCTGAAGCTCTGGAAACATCAGAAGGGAGGTGGAAAGATCGTAAGGGCTGGAGGGCCTGGAGGACGTCTATGAAACAGTTTCTTCTGGATATGACAAGGGTGTAACACTCATTAGCACCCAACAATGTGAGTATCTGCACAAGACCTGAATGAGATCACATCAACCCACGTTCCAGCACAGATGGGTGAAGAGTGCTATCCTTATTTGAAGAGATGTGGAGTTGCTGGCTTCTGAAGAAGAAAAAGTCAGTTTTCTTCCAAGACAAGCTCGTTGGTAGGTCAACCAAAGCACCTATAGGCAGTACTATTTGAACTCTCTAGGTGTGTGTGTGTGTGTGTGTGTGTACAATAATTATAGAGGAGGAGTTCATGAATTTGAGAATGGACTGTGTTGGGGAACATGGAGAGGGAGGAAGTAGTAGATACAAAAACGCATGTAGTCATGCACAAAGTTCTGGAAAAAATATAAAAGGACTTGTTCTCATAAACATAGATTTTAAAAATCATAAAATTTTATAGACCTTTAAAATATTAGTATAACCTCATTAAGTTATATCTATCCTAGAACTGCAAATGTGATGCTACAGTTAGATTTTCTGTTGCTGTAATAAATGGCATGACCAAAAACAACTTGGAAAGGAAATAGTTTATTTCATCTTCTAGGCTACAGTCGATCATGAAGGGATGTTAATACAGGACATCAAGGCAGGAGCCAAAACAGAGATCCTGTCTTTCTTCTCCTGTTTTGCTCAGCTACTTTTCTTTGACAGCCCAGATCCACCTGCCTAGGGGTAGTACTTCCCATAGTGGACTGGGCCCTCAGACACCTATTAATAATCAAGAAAATGTCCCTCAGACATGCTGACCAATAGAGGCAAATCCTCAGTTGAGGTTCCCTTTTCCTAAATGTGTCGAGTTAACAACTGACTCTCACTATGACACCTGGCTTATCACAAAACAAGTCATAAAAACCTAAAATAATACATCTCACAAATTTTGTATGACCATGTCTACAGATACAGTGAAAGCATTTGATAAACTCAGTGCTCATTTGTAGTCAAAAGTTCTGTCAAAGGAGGAATAGAGGGCAAGTTTATTTAATAATAATGTTGGAACTTTATAGTAAAACTTCAAGAAAAGCCTTCCTGTTGAGTTATATACAAGTATTGAAAAAGAAAACAAATGTATGAATTATATCACATATTATGTGATCACCTATATAGATCCCAAAGAAAATTCATATTACAGTAAATAAGGGCTTACCAATGTTGACATATAGAATCAGCATAAAAAAACTAAATTCACTTCTACACATTTAGAGCAAACAAACAAACAAAAGAACCCCAAAATATTTGATCACAAAATGGGAAAACTCTTTAAAGAATTGTAAAATATTTCAGAAAGACACCAGGGAATAAAGGGAAAAAATAACTGGCAAGTTATACTTTGTTAATTGGTAAGAATGAGTTGCCCGGCTATGGCTTTACTTCTTGTGAAAACAAAGAACCAAGAAGAGTAGAAGATAAAGACATATACTTGAGTATCAAATTATTTATGATGACTCACAGTTGGTATTGTCAGTCCAAACATTTGTGGGCTTTTGGTATATGACAGAGAAGAGGAGGACACATCCCTGTAACACATGTTTGTGGGACCCAAGTATACCTTCTGAAGTTAGACACATACCTTCCTGACACCATTTATGAAAATCAACTCTAGAGGGATTCAAGCTTATAAAGAAAAAAAAACATTTTTAGATTTTAGAAGAAAATTAAAGACATTGTTTATAAAAATTGAGCTAGGGAACAATTTTATAAGACCCAAAATATAAACCAAAAGCGAAATATAGTTATAGCCACATTAAAATTTAAAGCATTCTTTCCTCAAAGGACCCCAATCCAAAGTCAGAAGAGAATGCCAGAACCTGGTCTTTTATTCTGGGTGTATTTTGTAAATATCAAAACAGACTAAAGTTAGTGTGTAGGGTATATTACAAACGGGTCATTTACTTAGAAGTGAATGGAAGGCAATTGAACTTCTCTATGTAATGTGAGAAGAAAGCTATGCTCCCCTTTGCCCCCGTGATGGCTGGAAGGAAACAGGTACCAGTAGAAAACCAAAGGCAGAGAAGAAAAGGATGAAGACCAAAAATAAGGAACTATGGTAGAACAGGGGAAGAATAACTCCTTGATATGTCATATAGATTCTTGGGCAGGAGGTCCCTAATAAGTGTCTGTTGGAATGACAGACAGGATTGATCTTTATTTCTTAAACATTTTTATTTCATTATAGTTTGATACTGCTTAATGTATATATTTATTCTTCAACAATTTTAAATTACTTACATATTTTAAAAATACATTTTTATTTTGTAGAGTTCCATGTTAGTTTTTATGAGGCACCTAGTGTTGAACATGTTAAAAGTCACTGTAAATTATATGCTCAGTTAAAATTAGAGGCAAGACTTTGTGGTGTATATATCTAAATGCTTTGTCTTTAAGAGAAGTTAGGAACCTGACATGACCTCTGAGTTTCCTAGAGGGATAACAAACCAACAGTTGTCTGTCTCCCAAGGGTTGTGTGGCCCAGTGTTATGTAAGGATGACCCTTTGAACACAGTGGAGGGGGGGACTCGTTAGTCCATCTGTCAGCTTCAAGGTCCCCTTAGAAGTCACCTTTCTGGTGAATGATCCAGTGAGACGCTACTAATACATTTCCATTCCAATTCCTCTGGCTCAGAGTCTACCCTTGCTGTGTTTGTGGAGGTGCCAGCATTTATAGACTCTAATATTGTGATCCGCGTTGGCCTGTGTGTAACAGCACAGTCACTAAGATGTCATTGGATAAGACATGACATTCTCAGCAAGGAACATGTAGCAAATTAAATGCACCATGACTTAAAAATTAAACTCATTGTACCAGGACTTCAGTCATAAAAAACCAAAGAAGGTTACCTTAGCCTGATACATTGAGTATAGTTTGTGGGAACTCCAGTTTGGATTGCGTAGGCTCTGAGTTTTATTTTGCTGTTTGTGGTAATTTACGTTTTCTTTTTATTTCAGGGTATATAAGAAGCAGTCACTTCCATATGGGCTTCATCAGCTGACCTTGAAAACCCTCACAAGTTGCTTTTTCTTCATGCAATACAATTTTGTTTGGCTTCAGTCTTCATACCTCAACTTCAACTTCCCACCCACTCAGATGAGCAGTTGTGGGTGGCCAGTTTCCCTCTGTCATTAGTTATGTGTGGATTTAGAGGCTCATTACTGACTCATGTTTAATCTCTCCCAACAGCATAATGTTACCTTATTTTTCCTAATTAGTTCTGCCTCTTATTAGAAGGATAATTAGAACAATGTTAGTAAAATAGTGAAAGGGAATCACGTGACATTCAGGGTAGTTAGAGCTGTGGATGCTATAGATTTGTGTCTCCTAATTTACTCTTTTTCTTTGCTAATTCTTACAGCAGGTTTGCAGATCTTTTGGGGTCTTTTTAAATTGCTACTTTCTTAATCTAGGGTACTAATGTGAGCAAAAGGAGATCTCTTACACTATTATAGACAAATTCATAAATACATTCCAAGCTGCTTCTGTATAAATGGGTCATTTTTTAAATGCAACGTTCTCAAAGAGTCTGATTACAACATTCACTTTTACAATCCATATAGATCAAACACAGTGAGCAGTCACTATTGGATCTTCCTTTGGTCTTTATACATTTACTAGTGTTGTTCCCCTGATGTTCAAAGTGGAAAAAAATTGTTTATTGGAAAACCAATGTTTACATAAAAATTAACTAGACACAGCTATGGCCCCTTATCTGACTTATAGGTATGAGGAAAACTTATCTTTTCTGTGTTCTGAGGAACCTACTTTATTAGGCTTTCCTGCTCAAACTCTGTGACCTTGAATAAGCGCATCATTCTTAGAGTAAAAGAATATTGATCGATCTCTATACTGTGTAGTTCAGTCCCACAGCTACCTTCCCATCCTCTGGGATGCATTGTACTTAGTGTTTCATAGAATAAAGTTTGGAGGAATGAATTTATCTATATCTATGTATATATGTATGTGTGTATATGTATAGATATAGATAGATAAGTAGATGATAGAGATGATAGATTTGTAGAAAGAGAATAGATGAATGATAGACAGATAGATTAATGATAGTTTTGGGTAGCTGAGCAATCAATAATACTCTGTAGCATTTTACCAAATTCTCTGTTAAGTTTAATTTTACAAATCCCTATATCCAGGGAAACACTGGGATTTGAAATCTTGGGCCATGATGCATAACTCGGGCAATGGTGCCATGCAGAGAGCTCCATATTGGGTGGGGTAAAGGTGGCTAAGAACACATGGTGTTCTGGTAATTTCTCTAGAATAAAAAAATGCAGGTATTGTTGTTTTCCTGTTCTCTGCCAACAGATGTTGCTTGCATGCTGCTGACACTAATATGAAATGTTTGGTTCACTCTAAACCCTTGTCATTATCATATATGAAGAAAACTGAATCCCTCAGCCTGTGTTGGAAGTACTGCCAAACTAATTGTAAATATACCGAGGTAGCAGACATTTTACTGCCATGGCAAGAAGCCACTTTAGCCCTTCACCTGCCATCCTGGCTCCCTCATAGATAGGTTTTGGTGTGTGTCTTCCGGAATGGTATTCCCCACTGTGGTGACTGTCACAATGGACCCAGGGATAGGTGAAAGGATGCTTTCTTCTTTTGAAGGCTCTTGGGGAAGTTTGGCCCAATCACCTCCTTCATATATGACATTTGTCATACTCTCCAACAGATTTTATTCTTGTGTCTGGTTCCACTTTTTTTTTAAGTACAGGTATGGAAAATTACAACATGATGGCTGGGATTATAAATATGTATGGACTATAAGTATCTTTCCTTAAGAATTTCTTAAAGTATGTAGATGGAAGTTACTAAGAAAGAAACATGAACCACTGCCTGAGGGAGCCTACTATTATGTTTTTCATATTTAACCAGCCTTGATGAACCAACTGGAATAAATTTGACTTGCAAGTAACTCTGGATAGGAAATCCCTAAGTCCTTGTCTATATTTCTATGTTTTGAGGGTGCTTTCTTTTTTCTGGGAAAGAAGCAAATTATTATAAAATAAAGCATGTGTTGTAGAAATAAATATTGTCTAGTACAGATGAGCAATTAACAAATTGATAATATTTCAGATTTTACTCCTAGATAGTTCTGGATCCTTTCCAGTATGTGTATTAAAGGATACTTTGGGGGACTGGAGAGATGGCTCAGTGGTTAAGAGCACTGGCTTCTCTTCCAGAGGTCCTGAGTTCAATTCCCAGCAACAACATGGTAGCTTGTACTCATCTATAATGGTATCTGGTGCTCTCTTCTAGTGTACAGGTGTATATGCAGATAGAACACCATATACATAAAATAAATCTTAAAAAAACAAAGGATACTGTGTAGGTTGTTGGCTGAGAGTAAGTTCACAGAGTTTGAATTGGTGATTTAAAGGATGTACATTGATGAGTTGTCCTAATCCATTCAAGCTGTTTTAAGAAGCTTCCTGAGTCTGGTTAGCTTATGAACAGCATATTTATTTCTCATATTTCAGGAGGCTGGAAGTCCAAGACAGAGGGACTCATAGACTTGGTGTCTGAACAGGTGGCACTTTCTGACTGATAGCCTTCTGGGCATGTTCTCATGTAGTAGAAGAGGCACAGGGGTCTCTCTTGAGTCTCAAGTCATGTATTTCTCCTCAGATTCAGTCTGGGGCTGAATGGTGCCATCCACATGCAGTGTGGGCTTTCCTATCAGTCAAAAGTTCTCTGGAGTTAAACCATCACAGGCACACACAGAGTTTTGTCTCCTAGGAGATGCTAAGTTCTGTCATACTGACAGTTGATTAACCATCTCGTGGGGATATATGCATAAGAGTCTTGACGTAGGAGATAAAATATTCTTTTCAAAAGGTACTGGTGTAGTATTCATCTGCACCAGAAGTGTACAGTCAGAGACACCCCAGTACATGTACCTTCTCAAGTAGAATTAGCGACTTTTAAACATTTGCCTATAGAATGAGTCAAACATTTTAATGGAAAATTTATCCTTTTCTTCCCATGGGCTTCCTGCTCAGTGACTTCAGCTTCACGGAGAGGAGAATTTAGGTATATGTATTCCTACTTGGTTTGCAAAAGATCTGTCTGTGGCAAAGTAAGATTTCACTGATATTCTTCAAATTTTTTGTGGGGATTTTATCATTAAATTCATTATTATGTATTTCAATTTACCAATATTTTTCTTTTATTTCTTCTTGGTATCCATTTGATCCATTTTAAAATGTACACATCAGCACATGTCCTAGTGGCTGGCTGAGCCAAACAAAAGATGCTACCTCCCTTGTAGATTTAGTTCTAATGACATAGGACAGATCATTTCATTCCTGATGTGACACAGCTCTCTTTGCTTGCTTTTTATGTATTTATGTTTTAATACTAGATATCTCTTTCTTATGGTCTTTACATACTCTGTTTAGGCTGAAAGAAAGCATTGGACTGTTTTAGCTGTGCTGGTTATTGAACCAAGGTCTTGGGCATTCTTGGGCAAGTGCTCTACCATGGCTTTATCTACATCCCTTGATTTCTTGAGGTGGGGTTGTACTGTGCCTTGATGTGTAGTCGATGTTTGCCTTGAGTCCACGACCCTGCTGCAGCTTCCCTCTGAACACTAGAATTGTAGGCACACACCAGCATTCCTAGCTAACTCAGAATTTTTTCTTTGGACTTATTTTATTTTACAAAATATTATGTGCAGCCTACAAGATGGTTGTCTTTCAAAAAGCATCTCTGAGAAATTATATTGTCATTATATTAAATGTAGCTATACCCTCCAAATCAAACACTTGACACTTACAAAATATGAAAAATTTGGGTTGAAAGTCAACCCATGCTAAAATAAACAGCTGAGTTATGAGAGCATGTAACCACTGAAACCATGTCTCTATGCCTGACTGCAAATGCAGGCATTAAACAGATAGGTCATGATTAGGTATACCTACTTATTTCTAAGAAAAGGAACCTGTCAGAAGCAGGTGCAAGCATTGTATTAGAACAGCTAATAGGTGGAAGAAAATAGTAAGAAGGCTGTTGGCTCTTTGTTTCTAACTCAAACTAGGCATGCAGGAGCTAGCTTTGTCCTGGTGTGCATAAAGCAATCTTGGGCACTGTGCAGCACATTTACATGAGGCTAAAAAATATACACCTTTCAAGTAAAAACTGCATAGAATGAATGTACTTCAGGCCATTTTACTTCCAAGGAATGGGCTCTGTTTAGGAACCCTTTCTTTTCTAAATATGCCACAGCTCTATAGTGGGGTTTAAAAAGCATCTTTGACAGAGGATTCTTTTTCCTTTCTGTTCACAGACTTACAGGCTTAGAAGTAGGATTTTTTTGTAAAAGGCAAGTTGGGAGACACTCTCATCACATTTATTATCGTGATATTTTGCCATCTGCTGGGACACAAGGTGCAGGGAGACTTGCCCTACAGCACATACAGCTGCCAGGCTCCTCATTTGTCACAGCCCCTAGCTTTGCCGGCTGCTCAGCTGCTGGCCATGAGCTAGAGTTGCTTTTCCGTCAGTCCCCAAAGATCACAGGCTGCAGCCGAGCATTTGAGAAAGTGACATTCTGTTCTTTACAAAATGCTAAACCCGTGTCATCACCAGAGTCTATACTAGTTAGAAATGTTAATGTTTAAGTGTTAGGGTTATGCTAGAATGAAATGTAGCTTAGGACCAAGAGAAGAAACAGGAGAGGATTATTTGACATGGAGCAGTTTGAATTAAGAACTCAGAAGTCAACATTAAAATATTTACGTTCTAGTCTGTTTTAAATATGAAATAAAAAGGTATAAAAGGAAATGGTCTGGGTCCTCTTTAAGATGTGGGATGAGACAGCCGTATCTGGCCACAATAAGCAATACCGTGTCTC
Organism: Mesocricetus auratus; assembly: GCF_017639785.1. NCBI lineage: Eukaryota > Metazoa > Chordata > Mammalia > Rodentia > Cricetidae > Mesocricetus > Mesocricetus auratus. The sequence continues at coordinate 43,488,703 of NW_024429180.1, read as the reverse complement.
CCTAGTGTCTTAATTAATACCTTGTTTCTCATCCATGTGATACTGCTACCATACAGAAGCAGAGCTCTGTTCACACAGGCTCTCAGGGACCTGGCCTGATGGAGGTCCCTTCTTCTCCTACACTTGTCCCATGGCAGAAGAACACAGTAGCAGTGCCTCCCACAGGGCAATGGAGGGCTTGCTTCAGGAAATAACACACTTTGTTGTTGAGAAAGTATCTTACTTTGATATTCATGCTGGTTCCCAACTCAGGAGCTCTACTGAAGTGCCTGCCTCACTCAGCCTAGAGTAGCTGGCGATGGCATGTGCATGCCACCAGGTCCAGCTAATAAATGCACATCTGTTAATATATTTTTATAAGTGTATGTATGAATGAAAGTGGACACATGCCCCAGTGTTTGTGTGTGGGTAGAAGGTGGGGGCAGAGAACAACCTTTGGGAGTCTGTTCTCATCTTCTGCCTTGCTGAGGCAGGCAATCTCCTGCTTCTGCCGTTGTCCTGAGTATCCCAGGATAGCTGCCCTGGGAGTCTCGGAATTCCTCCTGTCTATGCCTCCCATCTCCTTGGGGAGTGCTGAAATTACAGATATGTGCCACCATGTGTGACTCTTTTATGTAAAGTCGGGGGTTGAACTCAGGCAATCGGGCTTGCACAGCCAGCTCTTTACCTACTGAGTCACACAAAACAGCATCCCATTCTTTCCATTGCATTAGTCAGGACAATTATATGGCCATCGCTATCTTTGTTATTATTATTATTATCACCGTGTATTATTTACACACAATAATGAATTTCATTGTGTGTGTGATCATTTACCCCAGTTAATCTTTATTGCCCTCATGCCCCAAATTCTACAATCTTCTCAGAAGAAATTAAGAACATTTGTAAGTAAGATCCCAAATTTGTAAGACACACCCATGAAAACTTCTAATTAAAGATGCATATACATGTGAGATAATAACAGATACCTAGTTTGGTCCAAAATTTGTTAAAGGGATAATGGAGGCCAGGTACTGTGCTAGGTACAGAGATAACCACAAGGAACTCTGGGCTAGGATGTGGTTTGGTGGAAGAACACCTGTGTGGTACATGGGAAGCCCTGAATTTGAATCTCAGCACCATATAAAATCAAAAGGCAAAACCCTCTCATTTGAGTTAGGAGCATATATGCAGATAACCTGAGTAAAATATGACAAGAACTACATAGAAGGATGAAACAAGAGATGTAAGGCACAGGTGGAACCTAAAACATGGTATGTGCATCTCAAGTAGTTTGTGCTTTTCAAAGGCCATAAGAAGGGAATGGATCAGACTAGATGTGTTTTTAAATAAACAGTGAATGACTGATTCATGGGAACCAGATTTGTGGAAGTCAAGAGCAGAGTCCGAGTATGCACTTTGGAAGCTGCAGGGGACCACATGAGTCCCAATGAGCAGAGACGGAGATCACATCAGCCCCAGTGAGCAGAGACAGAGGTCCCAGTCCAGAGCGCTGAGTATGGCCAGGGAGACAAGAGTGCATTTGTGGAGTTTGTAGAATAGAAAAGCACAGGGCCCTGTGAGTAACTAATTGTGGTGAGACAGCAGCAAGTCAGAGGTAGATGTCACATATGGATGCATGGACGGTGACATAACCATGAAGCAAAAATCTGAGGAATTTCAAAGGAAAAAGAGGGTGTAATCAAGAAGAACTTCAAATACTAAATGTCTGAAAAAGTCCTTCTGCCTTGTTCAACGCTTTATTCACAGGGTCATGAATGGTGCCCTCTTGTACTAGCCATGGGGTGAGCATTTGCTGAACGAATGGGTTGGTTACAGGAATAAAACTGCCATTGATGAAAAAAGAAGTGTGCTGTTTACTAGTAAGGATTAGGATACAGGATACTGATGTGGTTGTAGAAATGTGTTGGGGAGTCAGAGACAGAGACCTGAAATCCACAGGGCCAAGATAGTTTCAACTGAGTATAAAATGGAATGGATGGGCATACATAGTAGTAGCAGAGAAGAACCCTCGAGAAGCTTTCAGGCCCTTGGAGTTTCTCACAAGCAGTTTGCCAACCCTATATGTAGCGGTCAATGATGGAGAGACTCTTGGTCTAATAATATCAGACCACACTGAATAGTTTTAATAACCTCAAGCCCTGCTGTAGGCAACCAATGACATAAGCCAAATGGCTGGTGGTGAGCAGTAACCCTTTGGAATTTGAAGTAGAACCACTTGAACTTCTGAGAGATACAGGGGTCCCTCCCTATTGTGCACTAGTGTTGAATCATTCAATAAATCTTGTCTACCACAGAGGACAGTCTTTCCTTGAGTTGATAAGGTAAATGTTCTTAGGTAAACATGAAGGCAAGGTAGAATAACAGCATGGGAAGTGCTGACTCCGTGGTAAACGAAGGGATCCCATCATTGCTAAAGCTGCTTGTTCTTCTCTCACAGGTTTAGAGGTCACCTGCCATGTACACACGCAGCCTTCTCAGTCTCCCTCCCCCATCCCTGCATAGTTCATTGGCAGGAATTCCCCTTCTGTAACCTCCCAGCCCACTACACACACCCCCATGTCCCAAGTTCACAGCCACCCACTGTGGTCAGAAGGGACTATCTGGCTTTGTCTCTAACACCTCTAACACCTTGCTTCTACCGTCTAACAGGAAGATTGGATTTTGGTGGGGAAATGATTGCTTTGAGATCAGTGCCAGCCAAGAAGATGAGAAGATACTTAACACTTGGAGAATGTAGATTTTAAAGAATCCAAGAAAGGATCATTACAAATACTTTTTCTGAAGAAAGAACTCAAATGAATTGTTGAGCTTTTGAAGCTGCAATTCATTTTAAGGTCATGTTTGACTTTTTTTGAAGCTTTAGTACATGTAATATTCTGTATTCTGAACACATCCTCCTTCACATCCTCATCTTCATTTTTCTTACACCCTACCTCTCCCTACACAGTTTTTTGTTTTTATTATGTACACACACACACTTTTTAAAAAGTGTCTGTATGAAATCCAATAACCATAAATAAGGAAATACATGCAGTATTTATCTTCCTGGGGTTGGGTTGGTTCATTTATATAGTTATCCCTAGTTGTACCCATTTTCTTTCAATGACATAACTTTGTTTTTATGGATTAAAAAACTCGTATATATATGATATATATCATTTTCCTTTGATGTTATAATTTTGCCTTTGCCATCCATATGTTGGGAAGACAAGAGAAGATGTCATTTAGAACCAGGATCCTACTCATTCCACCAAGAGACTCTTATTGTAAAAGGGCATGTGGCAAAAAGTGTGAAGAAACTGATCTCCAAAGCTGGTGTGAAAAAAAAAAAACAGAGGGAAACTGGGGGGGGGAGGTGACCCTCTGATAAGAGCACCTACGGTAGAAACAGAAGGCCCTAAGTTCAGTCTACAGTACACATGTAAAAACTGGGTGTGGTCACATCAATCTGTATTTCCAGTGCTATGGAAGATAGAGACAAGAGAACTGCCGGGGCTTACTGGTCAACCAGCCCAGACAGAAAATGGGGAGCTCCAGATTCAGTGAGAGACCTATCACAAAGGAGAAGGGCAGAGTCATAGAGCAGGAAGACTGACAGCTCCGGCTCCCTCTGACCTTTGCTGGCCTCTATGGGCACATACCAAAGTGTGTGTACCCCACCCCCCCACAGGACAGAGAGAGGGAGAGAGAGAGGAGAGAGAGAGAGAGAGAGAGAGAGAGAGAGAGAGAGAGAGAGAGAGAGAGAGAGAGAGAGAGAGAGAGAGAGAGAGAGAGAGAGAGAGAGAGAGAAAGAGAGAGAGAGAGAGCACAGTAGTAGATCAGGTTCAAAGGACAGAATGAACAAAAGCATTTGAGGCGACAGGCTCAGGATAGTGGAGGGCCTTTCTTTAAGTTCAGAACAGGAACAAGGAAGGGGCCAGCTGCTGGAGGCCAAACCTTGTGATGTTGATGGATGACACAAAGAAAGCAGAACTCCTTTTCTTCCATTTGCTCCTGTCTTCTCTGTCAAGGAGAGTGATCTTTGGACCAAATAGGCTAGAGTGAACATTGTTAAGAGAAAATTGAAGCTCAAGATGGGTGAAGAGATTATGCGAGAGCATGCATCCCCTGTAAATGAGCCCACGCTTGTGGCACTGAATGAATTGTAGAGCAGACATCTGAGAAAAGGCTGCATGAATTTGCCCAGCTAAGAAGGGAGAACTCTGGCTGATGGCAAAAGAAGAAATACAAGGGGCTTGGGAATTAACAAATGCTGTGGTCTATGGATTGTAGAACTCAGAGTGGGATGGGGCCCTGGGTATCTAGTTCAGCCCTTATCTAATCCACTGGTGTATATTTAGAGATGTTTTATGGTATTTAAGGATTCATAACAAGCTCAGCTTACCCACCACACATTCTATTCTCATCCTTCAGACATCAAGTCCCTGATGTAGCGATGGCTTTACAGTCATTGAAATCATTCTCTCCTTTCTTTCCTTTTCGTGAGCACTATGCTGGTCTTGCATAGGAAAATAAATATGACACAGATTGGCTCTTGAGTGCTTACCATGTGAATTTAGCTATTTGTTTAGTCAACAAATGTCAAGCGCAGGAAGGGTAACAACAGCTTCAAAGTGGAATTGAAAGCCATAATTCTCCTTATTAAAACCTGGGAGACACTTCCCCATTCTCCCTTTTTTTCCTTTAAAAATTGTTTCACTGTCTTCTCTATGTCTGCAAATCTCTGTAAAATATATCTCTGTAAAATATGCATCCTGCCTGCCTCTCAGAAGCGCTTCCTTCAGGCCCCAAGAACAACCTCTTTGAAATTAATCATGAAGGAAGACAGCTCCAGCTCCTGCTGTCGCGACTGCAGATCAGTGAACCTACATAATGCAATACGACTGTATCCACTTCCCTATAAGCAAATGAACCTTCTCTGATTTTTTTGCATCTTTTAAGGCAGATTTTCTATAACGCATGTCAGTTTCTGGTCAAGTTCTTAGTCAATAACATTCAAATCCTCTTCCACCTCTAAGGAAAGGTGTCTTGTGTTAGTTTGTTTGTCTAGTCTGGGGAATTTTGTTTCTTATTATATTATGTCTTCATATATATGTGACAGGGACTCTTCCAAATATTGGGGATACGGCATTCCATAAAATGTAAGCCCAGTGTTGGAAGAAAGGTACTAACAATAACAATCGTATCTACGTGAATGATATAACTTATTAAAATGAATAGGCACATGAAGACAGGTTTAAATAGCACACGAAGTCTGAGCTTTTCTGAGGGACAATTGGTGTCCAAAGGAGAGGGATAAGTCATCTCCAGTGAATAGAAGATGGTGGTGTTTGAGCTTAATCTTGCCGGGGGGCGGGGGAGAAGGGGTTGAAATTTCTACTTTGATAGTACCTCTCAAACAAAGACAAGAATGTCCAGAATGGAAGATAAGGTCAAGAGAGAACTACATTGTGGCAGCAATAGAGAAAGAAAGGCAAACAAACATGGCCACAATGCTCAAGAGCCCTGGGATGCAATCAGGGGACCAAACGTAGGAACCTGTATGTTGCATGATGCGGCTGAGGTAGAAAACTAAAGGCACAGGGAACCTATTCAGTGAAATTATAGCAGAGACCCACCCCCCCATCTAGTGAAAGAAATGGACAGCCAATTTCAAGAGGCTCTCAAAGAAGATCCACAAAGAACCAATACTGAAGGCTATAAAGAAAGTAATGACAAATCTCTTACAAAGCCAAACACAATGGAAGGTTGTATTTCAAGGTTTGAAAGTAAATAACTGCCAAGCAAGATTGCTGTATCATTGAAAATTGATGAAGAGATAGACCACTTTAAAATAAGAAAAGATTAAGGAACCACTTGCTCATCAAGCCTGCATTGCAGATACTAAAAGAATACTACACACGGAGGCAGAAACAATACAGTTTCTATCACAAGAACACACACACACACACACACACACACACACACAAACGTACAGGAGAGTAGTAGATAAATGAGTTAAGAAGATGTGGTGTATACACATGAAGGACTTTTATTCAGCTATAAAGAAGAATGAAATTATGACAGTGCAGGAAAATGGATGGAACTGGAGGTCATTATGTTAAGTGAAATAAGCTAGATTCATAAAGATAGTGTATATTTTAGTCTCATATGTGGAATCTCAGTTTAAATTACAAATGCGTACATGGGACATGAAGGTAGGAAGGCAGCGATCAGCGGGGAGGAGGAGGTCTAGGGGAAAGGGCAGAGTCAAAAGAGTGGTGATGGAAAACGTGGTACAACGTAGAATGAAGGGCTATTTGGAGGGCAGAAGGGATGCTCAGGAGGAGTGGGGAGAGCAGAAAGGAGCAAAATACAGTATCTATGAAAATTTCACAGTGAAACCCAGCACTTTGTATACTTACTAAAAAGAATAATAAAAAAGAAGAAATAAGTTATTACTAGAAGAAGGACGAGGAGGAGGAGGAGGAGGAGGAGGAGAGAGAGAGAGAGAGAGAGAGAGAGAGAGAGAGAGAGAGAGAGAGAGAGAGAGAGAGAGAGAGAGAGGGAGAGAGAGAGAGAGAGTCAGGCTACTTTAGAGGAACATTAGATCTACTATCTAGGAAGCAGAAAATATTTAACCAATGGAATGGAAACGGCAGCAGAGTGTGTTTGGGGAAGTCTGGGTAACTGATAGACGTCTCTTTGCCTTGTCTTTTTCCTTCTCCCCTGCCCATTCTCTTGTATAATTCCCAGTGTTGGGTCCATGAAGCTTGCCCTCAGATGCCACCCTTAGCTCATTTGCACACATTGCTTGTGAAGCGCATACCCTAAGCCTTGTCTGCAGGGCTGTTTTTCAGTCTTGCTTGAATGTATATGTGTTTGTGTGTGTGCATGCTTGAATGCCTGTATGTGTGTGTTTGTGTAGAGGTGAAGGGCAGGGAAAAAAAAACCCTGGCAACAGATGATGTCCCCCACACCCTACACCCCTGTTTAAAAATTCACGGTGAGGATGAGAACCATTTTTCCTGTGACTACTAGTGCTAGTCAATAGTACTTCAGGATGTGAAGTCTAACTCTATACTAATAAAAAAAAGCTTTAAGAATTATTTGAAAGCTGACTAGGTACATTTTTTCCCCAAAGGAATTTTTTGAGAGAGAAGGAGAGATCTTGGTAAAACACAAATTGTTGGTCCTCATCCAGGATTTATATTACATATCTTATCACCAAGGACCAGAGATTATATTCTAGTTAAGTTCTCAAAGATACTTAGCATACTGAAATTGAATACCTTGGAGGCATTTGATGCATTTTTTTTCTTTGAAATGCCCTCCAGTCCTAGGAGCCTTTGAACTTATAGATCCTAGAAAGGGAAACCAATAAAGTTTTCTCTTCCTTCCTTCCTCCTTCCCCCCTTCCCTCCCTTTCTTTCCCCATTCCTCCCCCACCCCAGTCTCCTGCTCCTCCCCTGGAGTGTCTGATGACTCAATAACTGGGGTGACCAAGAAATTCGTATTTCAAAATAGTACACATTTTAGAATGAAAGAAGACACTAAAATTAGCCATAAGCATCTTTAAGTATTTATGAATTGGCGACTTAGTTTCAGTTGTATTGATGCAGATTGATAAAACAGTCACAGTCCAACACTGTCTTAGAAACATTGTCCTTACAAAAATTAACATATATCTGTGTTCATCAAGGTAAACTTAAAACATCCTTGTATTCAAACCAAACGTTAAATAAAATCAGAATCATCACTTCCTTTAGATTTTTTTACAACCACATTTGTCTCAAACTATCCCATCATTATATGTTCCTTAAGAATGTGACTTTCCCCTTAATATGATCTTGTTGTGCCAAATCTGAATTCTCTTTAAAGTAGTATTTTATGGCTAATAAAGTTGAAACAAACCTTCGATTGACCTTCTCTGTTGACCAGAGCTTGTTTGAGAATGTGAATGGCTACCACACTTAATTGGATTAGTACTATTGTGGTGAAGCATGTTATTCTCTGCTCTAATTTATTTTTAAGGGTACTAGTGTTTAAATCTCTACTTGGAGGATCTTTCTTAAACAGTGTTTTACTTGCCAAATTAATTTGTCTATCTTTTTTGCCTAATTTATATTTTGCTAGATTTAGTTTTCCTTAGCTCTGCCCCAGTCATATAATTTAAAATAAAAACATCAATAAAAACGTCTTTCAACACCATGGGGGGAGTTAGAAACCACAGCAGTAGGTTTTACTCCAAGCATCTGATGGGTGTGGCACTCACTGTGATACTGGGACAGTGAGCACGACCTGTGGTTGTGTTCACAGGAATGTAGGCTTTGGGTAACCAGACTTAGGACTCCCAGAGGACACACTTGACACCCATGAGAAAGGAATGTTAGCTCAGAGAGTTGACATACTGTCGTGTCAGATAATCTAGCTCATCTCACAGGCTGTGGACCTGCCCCAGTTAATTCCTGAAAGAAGTCTGTCTGTCTGTGGCCCAGAGGCATAGGATTATAGCATCTTACCTGCCTCCTGTCTTCATACCTAGACTGCAGAATTTTAACAGTAAAAGAATTGCTTTTCTTGGTTTCTAACTGATTTGGATAAATACAACCCAAACTCATTTTCAAAAATATCCAGCAGCACTATAAAATATTTACATGGATTTTTAAAAATTATTTATTCAAAGATTCAAATGATTTCAAAGTTGTTTGTCAAGCACAGTGAAGGGTGAACACATACTATTGCCTTGTGTTTGAATTTACAAAAAATATGTAGCCCAGTTTAACTGTGTGCAATATTTACATATTTCTCAGCAACTGCTACTGTTTGGATGCCCATGGAGTATCACTATTTACTTGATTATGGAAATGAATTCTATTGCAACCACACCAAATTCCAAGATCCTTTCTGGACTACATATTTTGTCACAGTTTATTTTGCAAGGTCTGTTTGTTAGATTCTCTGTGACTACAGAGTTGAAAACATTCCCTTTTACCAAGTGGCGAGAGGGTGCCTTTCACTGAAGGGCCTCTGGAAAGGATCAGAAAACTCTTGCTAGACCTTAGCCCTGCATCATGGAGAAGGGTGAAAGGGGACAGTGACCTTCCTGCCTCTGTGGTTTTTCCCAGATTCCTTCAGCTTGGAATAGTCAGTATGTCAAGTTACCACTATTTTGGAGTAGTGTCCTAAATTCTATTGATTTCACTTTCTTATGCATAAGAAACAAAATAAAATTATTCAGAGGAATAATCATTTGATCAAAATGAAATCCCATGTTTTATACTTTCTACTGTGTGCCTGTATAGTCATTGGAAGCAGACACTGCAATATGAGTAAATTTGCTATCGTCTGGGTATTATGTGGTTAATGATGTCATGTCTCCTGGGGGAACATGATGAGCAGCAATAAACATGTTGGAATTTATAGTTTTACCAACTCTATCATGGACATGGTATTTGATTTTTATTAACTGTTTCATTTTATCTTTTTTATTCCATTAACTCCAAAATATTTATTTCAAATTTAAAATGTGTTATCAAATACTAACCATTTGACAGCTGTAGGTTCGTACAGTGTGTCATTAAGTTACAGTCATTGTAGCAGAGCCATTGGACTCTTTTTTTCAGATGTCACTCGGCAGTGTGCTCAGGTTTCGCTTCACATCCACTTAGATAAAAATGCCTCCTGTTTACTATCAATTGCACTGCATGGTGACCTCCTGGCTTCAGACATCTCTCCAACTGAGGCCCAGGTCACTACACAATTTCCTGTTCTGCTTAAGAGTGACAACACTTTTCTCCCCATTATCCCAGATGAAGTGTTAGCTGTCCCTGAATGCCAACACCCAAGCACACTTCATGGGTTAAGCGGGCACCCAACACACTGTCCTTGGAAAGGAGGTGTTAGCCATATCGTGGTGCGGGCTGAAGTGTCACAATGCAAACACAGACAGGAAATTTGGTGCGCAAGGGAGAAGGCGGGTAAAGGAAGACGTGCAGCTGGGATGTGGGGTAGGCAACCTCGGTGCTGGCCCTGCACTGGAAACAAGTGCGGAGGTGTCCCCCAGGGAGCTGAAGTAAGTGCGCTTTTAAGCACCAGCTCACTCAGTTGCCAACTGTGGGTTGTCCTAGCAGGGCATGTCCCTCAGCGCGGTCACTCCTTGGTAAGGCTGAGCCCAAGGAAGCTGACAGCTAGAGGCTATTCCCTGGACTGCTCACAGATAGGCAAGCCTTTCTCTGAAGAGGCGTTTTGTCACATCACGTGGGTCTCATGAGTTGCATTTTCACAGAATTGACAAAGATGAGCTAGTTTATCTCTGGAAACCCTCAGATTTAACCAGCATTAAAATAATCCAGTTCATTGCACACAGCTTCCATATACCAGTCAAACCTGGGGTAGAAGCAAAAGTGCTGAGTGATGGTTGCCGTGGCTTTGGCAGCTCAGCAAGGAGATGCTGAGATGCAGATGGAGGTCCAGCGGATTTGTTGAGGGATGCTAATCTTGGGATTAGCTTCTCTGGAAGGAGAATTGTGTGGTAGGAAAAGCTGGCCCTTCCTTCAGCCTCAGATCAGGTCAAGTTTGTGGTTATCTGGGAAGATGGCTGAAAAACTTCATATCTCCTTATAAATAGCCATTGGTTAGGTGTGCCTTGGGACAAGGTGTGGCCACGGCTGAGTTGGCATTTGTCATTCACAGCAATTCTGAAGAGACATGTGATGATTTGAATGAAAATATACCTATAGGTTCACCTGTTTGAATGCCAGGCCTACAGCTGGTAGAACTATTTAAGAATGATTAGGAGGCATAGTCTTGTTAGAGGAGTTTTGTCATTAGGGACAGGCTTTGAGGTTTCAAAAGCCCATGCTATTTCCAGTTAGTGTGCTCTCTGTATGTTTGTCTCTTAGTGTCTCTGTCTGTCTCTGTCCTGTGCCTTGACTGTGCCGGAATCTCTGTTTGTCTCTGTCTCTGTCTCTCTCTCTGTCTCTGTCTCTTTCTCTCTGCCTTTTGGTTGATGTTTCAAATGCAAGCTCTCAGCTACTGCTCCAGAGTCATGCCTGCCTGCTTGCTGCCATGCTCCCTGCCATGATGGTCATAGAATCACCTCTGAAACCATGAACCCCAAATTAAATGCTTTTCTTTATGAGTTGCCTTGGTCATGGTGTTTTGTCACAGCAATAGAACAATAACTTAGACAGACTGAGAGCTGAGGCCTTCTACCAGGAACTCACCTAGCAGCTGTGAGTAGCTCTGTCCTGGAAGGTGCTTTGGAAGCCTGGTGAACCCATCCTAACTGACTTCAATGCGGCTCTTAATCCTGCTATTAATACTTTGCTCATTGTCACCCAGGACAAATGTTGGCTGGTGGTAAGATGCTGACAAGGCAGGTGCAACCAAGGGGGCCCCTAAGCAAAACAGGAAAAATCCATCTATCTACAGTACGCTTTTAGACATCGTTTCTATGGAGAAAGAACAATCTGGTTGCTTGGAAGGTGAGTGGCAAGGTCCAGGAATCTTTTGAGCTGATTTAGTTGGCTTCCCTGGGATCTCACTCAAAACACAAAGGGATTTAAGTAGATTCTAATTCCTCTTGTCCTTGTATGCAAGCCTTTTGTATGTGCAGTGGTGCTTTGCCTTTTCAGCAACCATCCTTCTCAATTAATCATTGTGTTTGACACCTAGTCTTGATCACTCAGCACACCCTACTGTCACTAAGAGTCAGCTGACTTCAGGTTCCAGCGTGCCCTGGCCATGAGTATTTGGCTTCACTTTCCCTTATGGTGTGAGCAGAGGATTTTTCATACCAACTGTAAAACATTAAACCTCATGCCCACCAGCCTTTACAGTGTCCCGGTAGCCCACCCTGTTCCAAATCAGGAGCTTCTGCCAAAATGACACAGTGAGAGGCTCCAGGCACCAGAAGGACGCTACTGCATTTGGTTTTGTTGTGAACTCCAATTAGGGTGGAGAGAAGGTTAAAATACCTTTATTTAGCTCTCAGTCATTGTCAGTCCTGGTATATAGCACTACATAATTGAAAAGGAGGAAGATACAGTGGGGAGATCTGCAGACCAGACATCAGGAGGTCTTGGTTCCAGCCCATCTCCACCTCTGATATTCTGGCTCTTCTGTGATCATGTCAAACTCATTCCATCGTTCCCCACTGCAAGAAATGAGGAAAGCAGACACACAGCAAAAGCTAAAGGACTAGGAAAGTTCTTCATCCCACACTGAGCACACTCGGTCTGATTGTACAGCAGCGTGAGGCTCTCTTGCTACCTCTTGTAAGCCAGAATAGCAATCCCACGCAGATATCTTAAATACCCTACACTACATATATATTCCCTAGGGAAACACTATTCAGATGTATCTGGACCAATCCTATGGCACGAGAATAAAGTACTATGGTTAACCCATAGTTCTTGTTATCCTGTCAGATAAATGTGCAACCTTCTCTTCAGTTCTTTGTTTCTTAATCACTCGTGCAAGCTTCATAACCCTTTGCATGTGACTGTGCTGGGTTTTATGCTGTTTCTCCAAATATATTCTGCAGTTTACTAATTTTCTCCTGGGCCGCTTCTCATCTGCTGTTTAACCTACTCATTTAATTTTTAACTCTTAATGACTTTGTTTTAATATTTAAAACGAATAAGCATTTTGGTTTAATTTTCACTTTGCCTCTTCCGTTGTGATCTCCAGTGCATTCATTGTCATTGGTGGGCGTGTTTTATGGTCTCTTTCAGGTTGTGCTATCAACAACTCCAGAATTTCCAGTGTTAGATCTCTTATTGTCTGCCAGCTCCTTATGAAGTGGTTTAATTTCTTGTGTAGGTTGAAGTATTTTTACTGAAAACTGCTAAAGGAGAGTCATTTCCTCTCCATAACTAAAGGAGAGTCATTTCCACTCCATGTAACTGAAGGAGAGTCATTTCCCCTCCATGTAACTAAAGGAGAGTCATTTCCCCTCCATGTAACTGAAGGAGAGTCATTTCCCCTCCATGTAATTGAAGGAGAGTCATTTCCCTCCATGTAACTGAAGGAGAGTCATTTCCCCTCCATGTAACTGAAGGAGAGTCATTTCCCCTCCATGTAACTGAAGGAGAGTCATTTCCCCTCCATGTAACTAAAGGAGAGTCATTTCCCCTCCATGTAACTAAAGGAGAGTCATTTCCCCTCCATGTAACTGAAGGAGAGTCATTTCCCCTTCATGTAACTGAAGGAGAGTCATTTCCCCTCCATGTAACTGAAGGAGAGTCATTTCCCCTCCATGTAACTGAAGGAGAGTCATTTCCCCTCCATGTAACTAAAAGAGAGTCATTTCCCCTCCATGTAACTGAAGGAGAGTCATTTCCCCTCCATGTAACTAAAGGAGAGTCATTTCCCCTCCATGTAACTCACGTGCTCTTGTGTGACTTGCTTTTACATTTACTTCTGTCTGGATTTTTGGAGCTCAGTAGCCTGGAGCACTGCTTGTGTTGTTGTTTGTTTGTTTGTTTGTTTTTAAATTATAGTCACCTGGCTGGAGCTGCTTGTACTGTGTGGACATCTTAACTTCTGATGCCATATCTAATGTGGGTTCTATCACATAAAGATGTCCAGGTATCATTTCTTCTTCCAGAACTACCAGATGGAGTTCTTCCATCTTCCTTTTCAGGATAAGGAGGTCTTTGGAGGAACATCACTAAATGTTCTTGCTTCCTGCTTTCTGCCTCGCCCTACCTCAGGGCTACAACTCCCTTGTCCTATAAAATAAATCCCTGTGCTCATACTCTATCCATGCCCTTTGGTTCTTCGCCTTTTTAATTGTCAGAATTGCCAGTCTGCCTCAGGTTATTATTTTTTTAATCCTGGTTTCTGAAGATTTCCTTCCTTCCTATGCTATCCCTACATATTATTCTTTTTCTCCACTCCTCCCTTTCTCTAAGAGCTCTGCATGTACACCCAGGACACCTCTGTGTTTTCAATACAATCAATAGCACAAGGGTGCAGCCGTGGGCAGAGGGGAAGCTACAAACCTATTCACTTCATTTGGCCAAGGGTCTCGAGGGATCTTTGAAAAAACAAAATAGTTGATGCCAGTACTAAAGTTCAAGTTGCCAATGCCTTACTATTGCACTTTGATATATAAACTCTACATTTTGGTTTATATTGTTCTTTATGAGTTGCCTCCTAGCTCCCTGCTCATTGAAAACTCACAGTAGTTTCCCTTATTCAGTCCACTATACTTTATCTTAGAATTATGTTCTAGGCTATTCTTTCAGTCAGAAATGAAAGATTCCTTGGTGTTTGCATGGACTCCTTGAAAACCTGATATTGGAGTTGCTGCCTTTCTGAAAGGCCCCCCTAAGCCATACTATAAAGGTCCCGAACTCCCATGAAGTATCCTGTTTCGTAGTCTGAACAATACACATCACGAGTGGGATTAATTTGTGTTTATACTTATTTATTTAAGAATCCAGGTAACCAAGTTTCTAGAAGTGGGAAGAAAAGAAATAACCAAGGATGAATGCTACATCTGATGACTCAGCAAGTGAGTAGACACTTTCAAAGAAATAGATGAAGGATGAGAATTGGGATTTCTGTTTTTAAGATGCTTACGTTGAGATTTCTGCAGAGCCAGGATTGATAGCAGCAAACTGAGGTGCAGAGGAAAACATATTTACCAAACCAAAATAGAGCACAAAAAGGATATAGATACAGCAGGCAAAGTTTTGTATAGAAATTAAGAGAAGTTACTTGTTACCAGTTGGAGTGTGTCATTATGTAGAGTCCATATCTGGATACATAAATAGTAGGCTTCCCATTATCTTGTTAAGAAGAAAATTTACAACATTAGTTATCTTTCTTGAGATTGACCATTTGTGATAAAGAGCCATGTGTCACCCAGACAGCACAAATTACCCGAGTCAGGTGTCATCAAGTAGTCAGTGTCTCTTTGTTGAAGTTTAGGAATTTCTGCTTTTACTTTTGGTCTTGTTGTTTTTATACACCCTGAGAAGTTCAACAGGGTGAAAATTGCCGATGATGGATAGCATATCTTCAGAGCTAAGGAGGGAAATCAGAGGGTCCTGATTGGCGCTGTCACTCTGTTTTGGGTTGTAGGACCACGGTATATAAAGGATTGAATGAGCTTTGGGAGAGGACATAGAGTGGTTACCCTAAGAGGTGGAAGCCTAGACTGTGATATCACTTGGAGACTGAGAGATCCTCGGTGATGGGAGACAGATATTGATGGCAATGCCATCTGGAACTCAATGGCCTAAAATCTGGAAGACACCAAATGCACCATAAAATTAAGCAAATAATGGCAGAAAATAGGAGAATTATACTGGTGATCAGACCAAGGAGAGGCTGTAATTATCAGTGACACTCCCATGTGCTCTAACACAGGAATGGTTGCTCTGATGTTCTCTGTCTTAAGTCAGATATCTGCTTTGTTCCTCTTCTAGCTGATATCAGACCATCCCTGATCTACTGGCATAAATAAAACCTTCTCTCACACCCAGGCAGGTACTGCTTTGGGCTGCTATACAAACATGTCATGGGCACAACAGATTGAGTGAAGCAAGAGACTCAGCCTGGCCTGAAGGGACCGCTGATTGGGAGCTGAGGGCCGGCAAAATCAGCAGTCTTTTGCAAGGACTGTGATAGACCCTTTGAGGACATCATGAGCCCTTTATATATGGTGATGAGGGAGGTAACTGCAGGGCTAGAACAGGAAGGAGTAGGTGGATTATTAAAAAGTCATAATGATTAAAATTGGCATTATGAGGCAATTTCAGGAAGCCGGGTAAGAAGTGATAATAGTAATTGTGAAGATAAGAAGAGATCTTACACCTAGTATAGGATCTCAGTTTGACAATGGTTTAAGAGAATAAAGATGGAGGTCACTCTAGTTAAGAGATGACTTTTGTCTAGGAATAGTCTAAGAAGCCTTGCTAAAGGAACAGGTATGGGATGAATTTCTAAACTAGATTGGATCTTCCAGAGTACTGGGGGAATAAAAAAAAAGAGTGCTTGCAACATCATACCATGGAACTCAGAAAGGTTAGAAAAACAACCCCTTTACTCACTAGTATCAGAGGTGTTTGATGGTGGAGCTCTATAAGAGGCGAAGAGGCTCCCTCGTTTGAAGTTCTGGGCCTGGAGCAATCTTAACTCTGGACACATGAGCCCATGGTGTCAGGCTCACTGTATTTGGAAATGTGAGTTGCATTTTATAAGGTCTGGTCTTACCAGCTTTAATCAGCCTATTGTCCTATGGAAAAGTTGTCAGATAGATCCATTCTCCCAGTTAATGAGGGACACCTTTAAGATGGTGAGGGCCGACTTGGAGCTTACTGCCTGGAGAAAGTGTCTACTGCAACAGATTTCAATGGTGCTGAAGTAGGGTATAGACTTGAGAGTAATACATAATCTCAAAGGTGCCATTGCGGGAGAGTGTGCCAAGGCTGTTGGGTTTCAGTGGTGAACTGAGGGATATTGTAAGGATGAGATTATCTCTCTTGATCTTTCCAGAAGTTGGAAGATGCCAAGTAATGTTCAGATAATGTTTGATTTTGAGAGCCTCACCCATTTATGGAGTGGCACTAGAAGTGAGAACTTGGGCCTTTATTATGCTGTAAAGACCAGGAGAGGTTGGAGTGAGGAATAACATCTTCTATGAGGATGGTGATTCCTTCTGAGATTCCTTTGTGCTATAATGAGTTCTTTGCATCTGGAGGATGATGGGGGAATGTCCTTCTGTATGCTGCTAATATATATTTCTCTTTTTGGTTGATGAATAAACCACTGATTGTCCAGTAGCTATGCAGAAAGTATAGGCAAAGCTACCAGATGAGAAGAATTCTGGGGAGAGGACACAGAGAAGTCGCCAGGGAGATGCCATGTAGCTACTGGGAAGGTAGGAAGCCCGGAATTCTCTGATAAGATAAGGCCATGTTGAAATATATAGATTAGTTGTTATGGGTTAATAAGAAGCCTAAGTCATTGGTCAAACATTTTATAATTAATATAAGTCTCTGTGTGTTTATTTGGAGCTAAACGGCTGTGGGGGATAGAAACTTCATATACCAGAACTTACAGATATATGGAGCCATGCAAAATCTATTTGCCAATCTTCCCTAACATAGTCCTCTAGATTGGGAGGGCTATATATGAGGGAAGGAAAGGAACTTGAAAGCTTCTTCAGGATCAGCCTGACAATAGTTAAGGTAGTTTTTATAAATAGGCTGCAAACTCTAGGACATTTCTATATCCATGAACAATGGCTCACATACAATTTGGAAGACTTTAGCCCCCAATTTTTGGCTTGATGAGAATTGTCAACTATCTTCCACTGAGATAATCCAAGGATTGGCATCTTACTCTCTTTGATTTAAAACCATCTCTATTGGGAGAAGGAATATCTTAGTTAGGGTTGCTATTGTTGTGATGAAACATCATGACTGAAGTATCTTGAAGAGAAAAGTGTTTATTTTGGCTTACACCTCCATATCACTGTCCATCATTGAAGGAACCAGTAAAGGAACTCAAACAGGACAGGAACCTGGAGGCAGAAGCTGATGCAGAGGCTATGGTGGGATGCTTTTTACAGGCTTGCTCTTAATAGCTTGCACAGCTTGCTTCTTAGAGAACCGAGGACCACCAGCCAAGGAATGATACCACTCACAATGAGCTTGGTCCTCCCCTATCAATCATTACTAAAGAAAATGCTCCAGGGGCATTTTCTCGATTGAGCTCTTAGATAACTCTAGCTTGTATCAAGTTGGCATGAAATCATCCAGCACTGGGAAAGAGGGGAGAGTGTTGTAAAGCCCTGATATAAAGCCTTAAGAGTATATCATGATGTAGGAAGAGTGGGATTAGAAACTAAGGAAGGGTGTTACCTGTTTGGTCTGTAAATATGTTTGGTTGTTTTCTAGAAGAATGTCAAAATGGTCATATTGATGGGCCTTCTCATATATCATGGCCACCTAGATTGGAAGTCAAATGAAGTGCCACAATCTCAGGGGCAAGTTTAATTGAGGCATATGGTCAGTGAGGAGAATTCTTTCTGTCTTGATGGCTATGTGGCATAGTTACATAGAAAGTGTAGTGTGAATGTAGGAGAATGTAAGCTTTCATTCCTGCTTCCAAATAGAGAGTCCTAGTGAGGGCAATTAGCTCTGTATTGGGATGATATGGAATTACCTTGAAGGTATAAAGATTCTATGATCTGTTAGAGGCTCACTACTGCACAGCCTGAAAAAAAAATCTATGTCCTGCCTTCATAAAACACTACTACCCATGAATCAGATAGCCTCAGACTTGGAAAGAGGTGAATGTTATAGCTGTGGTCTAACACTGAGGTGTGGGTTCATTGTCTTCACACAGGAACACTGAAGACAGGCCTCAGGGTGAGGGCCTGGTGCTAACATAGCAAGATTTTAAGATTTCATTGAACAAGATGTTATAGTATTCTCTGGAGTTTGACCCTGTTAGATAGAGGAGCACCATAATCATGAGAGTGGAGAGAGGCTAAGAGAGGTAAGGAGAGGCTTCCCTGTAGGCTTAGCCCTGACCACACCCACAAGCTCTATTTTTGGGTTCCAGTTGCCTCCCAGAGAGCAGCATGACTCCTCCCTCCCAGATCTTTTAATCCCAGTATGTTCTATGTACCCCTTTGGGCGTGGTCAGTGCTATGGGTATGTAAGATCTCTCCCTAAACTGCCCCACATGGGCCACCAAAATGCTGTGGTAATGATGAAGATGACAAGCCAAAGGCATGCGTGTTGAAGTATTTTATGAAACAAACATTGAAAACTTAGTAAAGGAAACAGTGTTCCAGTAAGTAAGTGAATTCTAAGAGAGAGGGATTGGAGCTCCTTTTATAACAGCTAAAGGAAGCTACTTAGTGTGTATCATTGTTGTAGGGTCATATATGGATACATGAGCAGAAATTTCATGATCCTGTTGAGTAGCACAATTTACAGCCTTGGTTTTCTTCTTTGAAATTGTCTGGAGTAAAGTACAATGGGTCATTGAGAGCTAGGCTAAAAGTAATCAGGGCTTGCTTGTTAAAACACGGAGATTTTTGTTTATATTTTTGACATTTTGGCTTTGCATTTGCTATTCTTCATCCCAATGGATAAAATAACTATGAAGTTGGACTTAAAAGTCTAGAACTCACACAATAGTCAGTGATGAAGACAAATGCTTGATTGTCATCACACACAGGTACTATGAAAAGCCACGTGACTAGATAGTGGGAACTTGGAGATGAGGAAATGTCACTGGCAGAAAGATGGTAATGCATCTCAAGAAACAACCCCAATGTGTGATACTCAGACCTATAAGGCGATGCCACTCTACGGAGACTCTCACAGTCAGCAACATGCAGAACTTAATTTACTCTTACTAATCCTATGTAGTTCATTACCCCTGCCAGTCAGCGTTTAAGGTATAGAAACCCAGTGATAGCTGCATGGGTCAGTTTCCTCACTCACTGAACTCAATCTCTCCACACAAACAAGCAGAAGGATCCCATGAATATCTTTCCTCCCTCCTTTCCTACACAGGTAGTTGGAGTGGGTTCTGTCACAATACCGGGGGGTATTGCCCACTACTGATAATTATGTTCAAACTCTGGGAAGGTTTATTTTCTTAGTATCCCCAAAGGCAAAAAAGACTGGAACAGAGAATTTCTTCCCTCCTTGTTTTGAGGAAAGAACTTGGCAACTTATTTATAGATGGAAGGAGTGGGGTGTTTCTAAATTTCATCAGATGATTTAACCCAAGGTGGGAATTAGGCTCTGATGTCTTGAGACAGGTGATAAGGTTGAAAGATGGTCACCTATGGTCCTGGTAATGGAACCGACAGGCTCCCTGTCTACTGCGGCTCCCTGGAACCACACATCACCATCCTGTCTCTAAATCTAACTCACTTACTGCTCTCACTGTCTTCCAGACTTATTCAGGCGATAAAAGGTTTGCCTAGCAATGCGGATTGTTTATGTAGACTGTGAGGCTGCAACTGCACAATATATCCAAGCCCTTGCTTTATGATTCCAGCCAAAACAAAATTAAAGTCTCATAATCACCCGTGTTCGGGAAGCAATGAGGAATATTTTAAAATTTGCATTTTCATCAGTCTTTTGCCATGAACATGGCTAAAGTTCCAAGTGAGGTGGATTTCTATAATTCATGTGGCACCCCATCTTTGAATGGCTATTGTCTTTGTCATTTTGATTTGCTGAGCGGGCAGTTAGAAATTAAACGATAAAGAGTGCATCTTAGTATATGGCATTTTCATTTGTAGAAGACTAGCAACCTGAATTCCCAGACTTGGAATTAGTGTATTCATCTCCACAGGTACCCAAAAATGAAATGAAATGTCAACCAATGCAGTAGACAAACCACACTGCTGTCACACCCCAAACTTTCCTCCAATAAAATATTGTATTAAAATTAAATGAGAAATTCAGCCCCATCCCATGGCTGTTCAAGCAGCTTTAATAACCTTTAGGATGGAGCACACCCTTGACACATCCCCAATAGATAGTTTACCATTCACAGGACAGTTGTTCAAGGAATATTGCACTATACTAGTCTTCCCTCATTTTGGCAATGTGTTGAATCAATTAAAATGTAAGTTATAAATTTCTGCTTGGAATCTCCTTAAAAATAGCATTCTTCTTTACTTATAGGTACTGTTTACAGTATCTGAAAATGTCCCCCTTGCCTGCTGAGTCATGCCTTCATTTGTCATCATCTAGCTGTTCATTTAGCCAGTATTTATTTATGCGTCATGTCATTGCGTTTCTTCTCATGGTAATAACTCTAAGGAAGCTAATCAAAGCCCTTAGGTCATTATGAAATCTACAGTTTAGTCTGGTAGCAAAACCACGGTGACAGCAACTTCCATTCTGTTTTGTTTCCTATTCTCCAGGCTCTTCTCTGGGCGAGCTTATGTCATATAACCTCGTCATAACAGCAGGATGTACCTATCATCAAAAAGATGTGGGAAGATCTGTGAGGCAGGTTCCCAGTGTTCTTCCACTGTATGAAGAAAGAAAGAGACAGAAGGAAATGTTAAATAACCAGGACAGGGTCTTATGGTCAGGAAGTGGTACTAATAACACGATGCTGCAGATGTTGTACTGTGTGGAGTTCAGATATCACGAGAACATAAGGTAGAGACTCTTCACTGTTGTTTTAGCCTACTGAGGATGCTCTGACAAAATCCATAGACTAGGTGGCTTTAAAGACCAACACTTATTGTCTGAAGTCTAAGGTCAAGGTCCAGAAGGAGGAGTCTCTGGTAAGGTACACACACACACACACACACACACACACACACACACACACACAGCTTATAGGCAGCCCATTTTCCTATCTGTCCTCCTGGCTAGAGAAAAACTCCCTGATATCTTCTAGTAAATGCACTTATCCTATTACAAGGGTCTCAAACTCATGACTTTACCTAATCTTGATGACTTTCCAGAGGTTATATACATCTAACTCCTGTCATTTAGGGTTGGAATTTCAATTTTGTGAATTCGATGGCCACGATTCAATCATTAGCGTCTGGTTTTGTATGTTTTCTGGGTTATAGGTTTTACTCTAGATAATAAATGATATTTGAGAACTGTGAATAAGACTGTCCCCAAAACAGAAGCCTCAGCTACATTCCAGCATTATCCTAACTACTCTATTATGTGATTGTTAGCTTCCTAAGGTCTTTAATCTTTGGGAAAACCTGTGTTGTAAAATTTATGCAAATGCAGTTGTTGCTGGGTACCTATGGAAGTTCATGGATGCTCAAGTGCCTTACATAAAACAGCATACTACTTGCATTTACCTATGCACACCCCTCATACATGCTAAATCATCTTTAGATGGCATTGAATAATGGCAGAAAAGTCTACATCTTCAATGTAGACACTATTTTTTCATTCCTTTTTAATCGGCAATTAATTGAATCTGCACATGTGGGTCTGCAGATGTGGAAAGCCAACCATAGAGCATAATTATAGATGAATAATACATAGTTCTATGGTGAGTATATATGTGAGTGTTGAAGGTGTGCATTTGAACACACACATGTGTGGAAGAATATAATAACTTTTGTGATTCATATGCCTAGCATTTTGTAGTTGGCCTTTATTGTAAAGTAGATGTACATTACCTTATTTGATCATCATGGGCTAAGTATAATTTACATTCCCATTTTACACGTGTAGGAATTGAAGGCAAGCTTCTTTTTTAGGTCTTCCACTTGGTGTCTATCTAAGCTGAGGCAAGGTATGTGTCCTAGACCTAGACTCCCTGATTGGTGCTTGTCCTTTGCTCCACGGCTGCCTGATGCTGGTGCTACTTCTGCTCTGAAAGAGATGTTTGCTGTCTGCAGTATGCTCTGCTGACGTTTCATTCCATTACCATCCATACTCACACACTGATTCACCACAGTGATGCTTGTTTCAGTGCATCCAGTCAGCCCCCATCCCCAAGTCCCTGTCACATGCCCAATCCTATTTGCCTCACATTATCTCACTGTGTGCTGGTTCTGAAAGCTCCTAGCTTGGTCTAACTCCTCTTATATACAAGTGTTAGAAGTTTACTTCAACTACCAAGACACCAGGACTAAGAAACCAATGAGGTTACAAAAATATGAGCATATCTTACTATTTTTAAAATTAAGAACAACAGCTGGATATGGTGGCACATGCCTCTAATTCCAGCACTTGCAAGGCAGAGGCAGATGGATCTCTGAGTTCTAGGCCAACCTGGTTGACAGAGAACATTCCAGGACAGCCAGAGCTATATGGAGAAACCCTGTCTCAAAACAAAAAACAAACAAACAAGAAACCCACAGGAAAATAAAAACAAAACAAAATAAATAGAAATTAAAAACAATTTTTATTTTAAAGTTGTTTACTTATAACATATCATATACATCTTTCTGTTGGGTTATGTCATATTGCTCTGTAAATATGAAATCTTGCTTATATTTGCCCCTACTTAGCCTTTCTCCCTTTGTATCACCTTCCACGTCCTTATTTGTAATGTAGTATAGAACCTTCAAATAATTCTCCATGTTCAAAACATCATATAAAAACATATATGTTCTTCATGCATATTTGTAAAACCAGGGCTTTACTTACAAATTGAAATCATATAATCTACTTGTTCTTCATTTTGGTTTAGACTCAACAAGAAATTGTGCATTTGAGACTGGATATACTATAAGTATCATGAGTACCTGCTTCTCATAAGGCAGATCTCTGTGGGTTTAAGTTGGCTGGTTTATATATAACATAAATATAAAACTATGAAGCTGTTGGCCGTTTTCTATGGTTTCTTGTTGGCTGTCTATGACTTAATTATTAACCCACAACTGTTAATCTGAGTATTTCCATGTGGTCTTCTCTTACCGGAGAAAGGGTCTGGACCTCTTACTCCTACATAGTGACTGATTGTGCTGACTGGCTTTATAATGGAAGTTACATCTCTGTGGGTTCAAGGCCTGCTTGGTGAATATTGTAAGTTCCAGGCTAAAACTGCCCACAAAGCTCTCAATGGTCCTTTCCTCATCGGCAGAAAGGATAAGATACACAGAGCTGTAATTTGTAGCAGAAATCCTGACAACCCAGTGTTAGTGAGGACTAGTTCACAATGCAGCTTCTTCAGTTGGATAGAAGTTACTCCCTTTGCTTCCTGGAGAGCTTCCTTAAAGCCGAGAATGTCCTCTCCTTTCCTCTCTCCATTGGAGAAAAGTTTTCCATTGTTCCCTTGGGGACTTTAGTGGAAGCACATTCCCTCTTTGGCATTTCTAACTGTGCATCTGGCACAGGAAGCCCGCTGCCCCCACCCCAGTCATCTAGTAGCTTGGACCTCTCATGTGCTGCATACAGCTCTGGATGGAGGCTCAGCTGTCTGCCATATTGGCAGCACATTTTATTCTCACAGAGGGCATTCCAGTCTTCTTGGTTCTATAGTTTATATCTTTGCCAATCATTGGACAGTGTGAAATGGAGGAAACAAAATTTATTGAGAGTTTTCAGCTCAATAACTAGCAATAACCATTCTTGGCTGGTGACAAAGTTCCCCAGATGCACCCTGCTATATAACCCTGATTTCCTAACTCACTGTAAATCTACCACACTACACCAACACTGCCAACTGTCCCTTTTTTTACCATCTACATATAAAAGAAAGCTCCTGGTAATGCTCTTACAGCTTTTAATGATGCTTAAGGGCTTTACAGAAAAGAAACTTTTGTTGGGATAGTATATATGTTACAGAAAAGTACATACAAGTATGCAGATTGTGGGGCTTTGCAAACTGAACACTCTCACTTAGTTTGCACTTGAATCGATAAGTAGCATGTTATAAGCACCCTGGGAGCCTCTTTGGGTTCCTTTCAGGCAGCATCTGCCTTTTCGCTCCCAGTGCCAACCATTTCTTGATCCCTAAACACAGAGATTAATTTTGTCTGGTTTTATATAGCTGGACCTACACCATGTGTTCTTGCATCTTTCAGTATTTGTGATACTTAGACATATGAATATGGATAACTATAAATTCTAATTCTTATATTCTATCATATACATGCATTTACACTTAAAAAATAAATATCAAGTGGTTGCCAACTTAGGCTATTACAGTTTTGGCAGCTATCACCATTCTAGTACACACCTTTGCTGGACATACACATGTGCTTCTCTTGGGTATTCCCATGGGACAGAGATTTTTGGTGTGAGAGTGTGCAATGTGTCCTCCTTTGTTAGATAACTCCAGGTAGTTTTCCTCTGTGGTTTTTTTTCCAATCACACTTCCACTGGGAGTGTGTGAGAGCCTGGGATGAGATGTAGCATTGCCCACTCTCGAGCTTGTCCCTTTTCTTGTTTATCGTGTGTGCTTTTGAGTTGCGAAGGGTTTCCAGAACGCAAGACTACCTAATGTCAGCCGTTGAGTTCTGTTTGAAATGTAGCAATTTGTTGAGGTAGAGCAGACTGATCTAACAGCATCCAGGCTTTTTTCATCCATGATAGGAAAGAGACGACCAGATGCAGTCAGCTTTGCATGTCATCAGAAAAGGCCAGCAATGCAGTGGCAGTGGAGGCTGGTTATTATGGCTGCAGTGGCGGTAGAGGGTGGTTATTATGGCTGCAGTGACAGTAGGCGAGGGTGGCTATTGTTGCATAAATGCTGTGGCAAGCCATAAAGATGGTGAAAGAGAAATACCATTCATACTTCCACTGTGCCAAATAAAGCTACCAGACATTAGATTCCACACCCACAAGCACACCTAAATTTTATATGGCTGAGTTAATTGTCCAGACAAATTTCACATTGTGCTCTTTCTGGATTAAAGTTTTGCCTGACATACTCTTGCATTTTGTTTTAAAACCCCCTTCTTATATGTGTTATATATGAATCTATGTATAATTTAGATTGCTTCTAATGTTTTACTAGTGTACACAGGTCTGTAGACAATAAATTCACCAGTTTTTGCTTTCTTTTTTAAAATATTAATTCAGGCCGGGCGGTGGTGGCGCTCGCCTTGAATCCCAGCACTCGGGAGGCAGAGGCAGGCGGATCTCTGTGAGTTCGAGGCTAGGCTGGACCGACAGCCTCCAAAATAATACAGAGAAACCCTGTCTCGTAAAAAAAAAAAGATTAATTCAGGAGGCAAAAGGTCTAAGAATATGATTTCCAAGTAGAAAATTATGTTTGACTTGTGATTTATGCTACATACTACTTTATACAGGGTTTTGTACAATTTATAGCAGAGAAATACACCTAACCTTCTCAGAAACAGTAAGTGCAAGTGTTGACTTCTGGCAAACAAAATGCTTTGTCAGGTTTTAGAGTCACGGTCGAAGTATATGACAGACTACAGGAGTAAATTCCTACCTAGCACCTGCAGGAGTAAATTCCTACCTAGCACCTGCAGGGTTTAGTGGAATCGTTCCGTCTCCTACCACTTTCCGGATTTACTGGGCTCATTCAGCTTTATTTGTAAATAGCCAATTATTGAAGAAACCTGAATGGGCACTGGCAGATAAATGCATAAATATATAATTGAATGTATGTAGTAATTAAGAGAAATTCCTGGTACTTATGTGAGGACTGGATGGATTATAAAATAATTGTGCTGAGTGAAGGATTTCAGAGGACAAATACATAATCTATGATTCCATTATATATAACTATAAAATGTAGTAAAAATTTAGTGATAGAAAGGAAAATGGGGGTTTCCTTGGGGCTATGGGATGGGAACAGAGGAAGGAGGAAATGAACACATGGGTACTTGTGGGTTTTCCTGGTGTGCTTATTATCTTGAATATGGTGATGATTTAATGAGAACACATATAAATCACACCTTACCACATTATACACTGCAAATATGCAAGGTATACACAATATCAATTACACCTCAACTAAGTTCTTTTAAAACAAACTACATTGCTCAGTATTTCCAACAATGAGGAGATCAAAACAGAATTAACATTAATTCTTTAGTGTAGAGTGCAGTGGGTTCAAGAAACACAATTAAGCCTACCATTCTATATTATTACAATAGTGGAAATTTGTACCCCTCATTTTTTGTATCAAAAAAGAAAGATCTGTTCAAACCTTAACATAGGAATGAAACCTTACTTAGAAATGAAGACTTTGTAAACTATTGGTTGGTGTGTGCGTGTGCATGTGTGTGTGTGTGTGTGTGTGTGTGTGTGTGTGTGTGGTTAGAAGGAGGCATGAAGGGAGAGCTTCATGTAAATGAAAGAAGCACTTGGAGTGATATGGCTGGCAGCCATCCGAAGCTAGGAAAAAGCTTGGCAGATTCTTCTCCAGAGCTTTCGGTATTGTGACACTGCAGATTTTAGACTTTGAAATTCTTTAGAAGTAGGACAGATTACATTTCTGTATCATAGTATTATAGTAGCCACTGGAAACCAATACATATAGCATATACATTTGGTAAAAATACCAAAATGGGGAATACAAGGTCATACTGATTACCAGACATCTGCTAGATTTTTTTATGAAACTCCGTGTTCTCTCCTTGTTTTGATATCTGTTCTGGAGTCTAATGTCATCCATATCTTTATATTAAGATACTAGTAAAGTGATTTTCAAATTATTATCTATAGACCTTTGGAAGTCCCTGGAACCCTTCTGGGGACAAATGCATTCTCTTTTCATTCTTCCAGTGCCCTGACATTTGCAGTGACAACATAAAGCCAAGACACCTCAAACTGCTGATACCTTAGCACAAACCAGCAAACCCAGGCAGCACCACAAAGTGTGCTGGTAAACAGCTTAGTCCTGATCTTCATGCAATGACAGATAGCAAAGATAAAAAGGATGCCCCTTAAGAGTAACCTTGATGAACCAGCAAAATGCTTGATCTGATTAATGTTGATGCTTGAATGTGCATCTTTTAAAATACTCTGTGTGGTGGTGTGGGGCGTATAAACGAAGCATTTCCCATTGTATATGAAAGTGCAAAAATGACATTTCTGTCAGTCCCAGGAACAGTTATGCTGGACCGACAAACTCTGGGTATGGATATTATTCAGAAATGGGATCTTTGGAAGACGTGCAACTTCACATTTAGTAGCTTGGAAGCAGTCATTCCTGAGATTCAGTGTGTGTGTGTGTGTGTGTGTGTGTGTGTGTGTGTGTGTGTGTGTGTGTGTGTGTATGTGTGCATGTGCCTGTGTGTGTGTTCATATGGAGATGAGAAGACAATTTCAACAACCTCAAGTGTCCTTCCTCAGGAACACTCTCCTTGTTTGTGGAAATGGAGTCGCTCATTGGCCTGGAGCTAGCTGATTTCTCTAGGGTGGATGGCCAGTGAGCACTAGGGATCCTCTTGTCTCTGCCTCCCAGCTGCTATCCCCAGTCTTTCACATGGGCTGTGGAGGATCCAACTTCATGCTTATGCAGAAAGTGTATTGCCAACTGAACTATAACTATCGCCCCACCCAAGGAGTCTGTTCTTTGCTGTGAGAATGATGTTTTCTGTAAGAGCTTACACATGGGCAGGGTTCAGGGAGCCATGGAGCTTTACTTAAGGGCACAGGCTGAGCATAAACTGGTCTTGTTTGGAAAACCGGGCACCTCTGATTCCCAGCCCACTACCATTCTTATTCAATGCACAGGCCAGGTGGCTTTCTCCATTTCCTGCATCCCCTCCTGCCAAGAAAGAGTAATGCTGCAAAAGAAAGAAACGCCAGGTGGAAAAACTGACAAGTCAGACATTACACAGCCACTTAATTTTTATCTTGTCATTTTCACAATCCGAGCAACCAAGTCGAATCCATAAAGAAGCCACTAAAACGTGGCCTAATAAAATGCATCTGACCAGGGATACAGGTGTCCGTGTTTTCGTGTCTGGCTTAGTTTTGCTTCATTTTAATGGCAGCTATTTGCTGGGCCCAGTGCTCACTTTGACAAAAGCTGTGCTGAGTTGCCAATTGAGACACGGCTAGAAGCTTCTATGATTAAGGAATTCAGAATCTATCCAACAGGAAGCCTTGAGGGCAGAATTCTAGAAACACTGAGGGAGAAACATCTCTACATCGTGTACAGATGAATGCCCGAAATAAATATGAACTGTTATTTCTGCAAATGTTCCCACTGTTTTATAGACTTCATTTCCCCCATTTGTGAGTGTGCGATGTGTTCAGGCTGCTTCTGGGCTTGTGCTTATGGTGATCTTCTCAGCGTGGGCTGGGTCAGTGTTTGTAGCTCAGCTGGCTGGTGCCAGAATGAAGAGCTCCTCTGATTTGATTCTACCCTAGGCACTGAAGGATTTTCAAGATTTTCCTCTTAATATTTGGCTTTGCTTGATAATCCTAGAGCATGCTGGGAAATCTCAGCAAGAGGAAAAATTTAGGAACCACAGGGAAGCCAGCTCAGAAGGCTGTGGCTAAGGATGGAGGCTTAGGAGTATGACTACTAATGACTTTTGAATGTTCTGTTCCTCACAGGGTTTTCCTTCAACATAAAGTGTGTAGGCTTGGGAGGACAGAGGGCTTTTAGAAAACTCAGCTGTCCCAGAAACACAAACAAATGCCTGATTGAACCATTTCCCATGAAAAAAGCCATTAGTCAAAAAGGTGCAAGGAACCATGTGGCTCAGCTTGCAATTTTGAATTTCAAAAGCAAGAGTTGGCAAAGGGTGGTATGCAATTTTTGCCTCATGATTTTTATCTCTTTCTTCCTTAGTTGTTAGGGCTGACTTTGCCTTAACCCATGCGGGATTGAAGACTGTTTTCTACTTCCCAGGGCTGGAGAAAGTGCCCAATTCAGACCCAGACTTTACAGCCAAAGAGGTGACTAAACCTCAAAGGCTCGGAGATTTGCTATTCTTTACAGCTTTATTCTTTTGTTTTTGTTTGTGTACGTTGGCTTTTTGCCTTTGAGATGTTTAAACTGGGATTCTCACTCCATCTAGGTGACCTGGGTCTGAGCTGGCCCAGAGAGGGACAACTAGGGATTCAGGCTCTGTTTGCAGTATGCAGGGGGTGGTGGGCAGCTAGGGGTTCAGGCTCTGTTGTTTGCAGTGTGCGGTGGGGGAAGGGCTCAGTTTGTTGATTGGATCAGAATGCTGAGTGACTTGTGCTGATAATGCCATTGTGAGAGACACAGGCTGAGCCTGGTGTGGAGGGAATCTATTCAGAGGTGGTGTGTGTGCAACATGCCCTTCTGTAAGCACAAAAAGCCTTGCCTCATGACTGCCTATGGAGGCTCCCTCGTCCATGGCAGTTAGGATGAGTACACAATCCCTATCTTCAGGAAATAACCACTGCCTAATTTAATTGAATTCAATTCCCTTCCTGCTGAGGAAAATGCAAGAAGGTTGAACATAGCCAACTCTTATGATTTAGGTTATCCTCATTTTAAGTAAGAAGAAAAAGAATTGGAGAGGGTACTTTATATAAATTGATAAAGTTCCTATTATATAATATTATGTAAGTTTTATATAAGTATATTACATAATAGTATACAAGTCCATATATGCCTTCTAAATTTAAAGACTTCATTGCTTTTCTTGTTGATTTACACTAAATATATTGACATAATCTGTAGATTTTGCCATTCACAGTTTGTCTTGCAAGCGCCTGTGGTAGATTGAGTGGGAGACGCCCCCATAGGCTTACACATTTAAACACTTGATCCCAGTTGTTAGTGCTGTTTGAGGAGGTAGAAAACCTTTAGGAGGAAGAGCCTTGTTAGAGGAAATCCAGGGGTCAAGGGGGGCTCTGAGAGTTTAGATTCTCACTTCCAGGTTTTCTGTCTGCCTTGTGTTTCTGATTGAAGTTATGCTCTCTCATCTCCCTACTGTAGATGCCAGCTGCCTTGCTTCCTCTACCATTATACACTCTTCCTCTGGAACCACGAGCCAAAATAGACTATTTCTTCCTTAAGCCACAAGGATCATGGTGTTTTATCATAGCTACAAAGATTTTTTAATACAGTGACCCTTTCATTAATTGTTACTAGTTTATATTATATAAAATAATGGATTCATGGTGATATTTTCCTATGTGCATAGAATATATTCTGTGTTTTGATTGTATTACTCTCTCTTGTCCCCCCATTCCTCCTCTTCTCCGACGGTCTCTACTTTCATGTCCATTTTTAGAATATGGATTACTCATGAGAGATAAAATGTGACATTAGTCATTTGCTGTCTGGCTCATTTTACTGAAGGGCAGCTTTCCTTTCTGTGGTAAAGATTTGGCTCAGCAGTTAAGAGCACTGCTGCTCTTTGGGGAGGACATGAGTTCAGTGGCCAGCACCCACCCAGGAAGCTCACAACCACCCATAACTCTAGGCTCCAGGAGATCTGATGCCCTCTACAGCCTCCATGGAGATTTACACACGCGCACACACACACACACACACACACACACACACACACGTGGATACTTACAAATAACACAACACACACATGTATACAAATAAACATAAAATACTATTTTTAAATGACAGAAGAAAAAGCACACAAAACTAAACTTCATCCTCATGCCCAGGTAAGGTGACCTATGAATTCTGTGGTGAGTCCTATGACATTTTGCTCCCCTCACAGGAAATTAAGTAAGGTATAATATTAATTCTAGACTGGTGGAGACTTTGGGAAATATTTCCCAAAGAAGCCCCTCTGCTAAAGGGTACCTGCACATAAACTTGTGTAAAATAGAAGGCATCTATAATTCCATTGAATGAAAAATAAATAGAAATAAGATCATATGATAATCATCCCAAGTTAGATGCTCTCAAACCTTATGTCTACACTGCAGTACACAAACCCTACATAGGCTTTTCACCAAGAAAATAGGACCACTCTCATCCCATGATTGGTAACAATTCCCAATGTTGATTTAAAGTCTTATCCACGGACAAATGGATGTTAAGTCACTTCCTTTATTATTGTAATTTAAGGAAACCTTTGCCTTTATCTCAACAAAGTTAGACTGTCTTTTTTTCATGCTATCAAGTCCTCATAATACCTATGAATATTATTATAGAGAATAAACACAGAATGGGTGTGACCGCCTGCACTTTATGTAGCCAGCTTGGGGAGACAGGGTAGAATGACTGACGGAGGTGTATGGTGTGTGTACTAGCCTCACCCCTGTCTACACTACACTAAATTTGCCAGGCTGGTTATGCAGGGTCTGGATAAGATTTAAGTTCTATCAGTCAGTTCCAATTTCTAGTGACAGAGGAGCTGAGACCCTTCCACACTCTTTCCAGTGTAGAAGAAACAAAGCGCTTCAGAGCCATCATCCCTTAGCAGTTTCTCAATTCTGAGAAAGAGGATAACACAGATGAGGCAGGATTCCCAAAGCATCATTGATCCCCCAAGGTATCCTCTGAGGGAGAACCAGAGACAGGGAATAAATAATGCTAAGAACTTGGCTCCTATGATGACAGAGGGCTGACTGGTTGCCAACTCCAAACTTGGTAGGGCTTTGGAAGTCTGAGGAGTTGTATTCTAGGGTCTGAAGTCTCTAGGGTATACTAAAACTTCTGGCAAGATTTGTAAGTTTCTGTGCTGAGGCAGAAATTCTTGTTCTCTGGCAAACTCGGTTCGTGCTTCTCCACATCACCAACGGATGGATGTTAGGTCTCACCAAACTCTTAGACATCGTAAAAGAAATTGCAGCTCAGTTGTTAAGAGCTCTTGTTGCTCTTCCAGACACCGGAGGTGGGCTTCCAGCCCTCATTAGGCAGCTTACAGCCACCTGTAACTCCAGTCCCAGAGGACCCAATGCCCTCTACTGTCCTCTATGGGCACACACGCACATACATGCACACACAACAGATAAATATAAAATAAATATTTAAAAAGAAAGAAATTCCAATCAAACCCTCAAGTGAGTTTTAGTAAAAGTTTTAACAGAATTTAAAAGGCTAAAACGGAACCAAATGTTAAGAACAGCTCAGTTCCTCTTGAAGAAATGCACTGTGGGTCACAGAAGCAGGAAAGGAGGAGGTATGCGTGAACATTTACTGAACTACCTCAAACCTAGCAAAGGAGTCTTTAACAACAGTGGACAGGGCAATCGAACATGTGAGATGGGAGAAGAGGGCATTTCTGTGGGAGAAGGACAGAGAAACCACAGGCAAGAAGGCAATGGGGCCAGGAGGAGAACTGCACCTGAACGGAATGTGTACAATTTTCTTGCCACTATTTACATGGTATTAAATATTATAAATAGAAATCTTTAGAAATTGCTAACGTCTAAATTTGTAGTTTCTTTGGCTACAAGGAGAAAGATGGGGGCAGTTACACCAGATGATGGATATTGTATAGTAATAAGTTAGCTTATTGTGTCTCATACCATTATGCTGTAATCCTTACACAGACACACTAAAATTTATTCCTCAATGCCATCATAATCTTGTCACTAGGAGGAGGCATGGATAAGTAGTCATTGTGACAGAGAGAAGAATAGATATGAAAAACCATGAAATTACATCCATATTCATAGGATAGACTAAATTGATTCCAAAAGTGAAGGATTTAAATATGATAGATAAAACTTTAATTTTTCAAAACAGCTTAGAATTGCCTTATACCTATAGCTGAAAAATACCTTCATCCTGCAGAGCTGAGAACAGATTACAGGACTGCCTCACACATGCTAGGCAGTCCCTGGCTCTACACTGAACCACATCCCACTCTTAGATCATTTCTTGGCAAAACTCCAGGCAGAATACATTTGATTTTGGAATCAGTTGCTTGTTGACTATTTACTGGAATGTCCACAGACACTTCTCTGGTTCTGGGATTTTGTTTATGCAAGTTTAAAGAGGATTCTGTTATCTTAATGAGCTTGGGTTGTTTCAAGTTTTCTGCTTTCTTCCTGTGTAAATGTCAATACTTTAACTATTTTAGGGAACTTGTCATTTCCCCCCTACTTTTCAAGTTTATTGACAAAATTATCAGTTTTTATCAGGAATCTATAATTGTGACCATTTTTATCAGGAATCTATAACTGTGACCATTTTTATCCCTAAAGTTATGATTTTTCTATTTTTCAGACCAATATTTCTAAAATTAGGTCAAATAAAAAGCAATCTTTTGTGCTTTGTTGGTCCTCTTCATGAATGACATTGTTTTTCTATCTCGTTACTATTTCTGCTTATCTTTATTATTTTGTTTTTGCTATATTTCTTGTTTTTAAATGTTCACTCTTATTTTTAAGATTGGTTATTTTATTTTCAGCTATGTGTATGTGTGTGCGCCTGCATGAAGTCCCATTTACGCGCAGGTGCCCTCAGTGGCCAGAAGAGAGTATTGGATCCTCAGTGTGAACCACCATATAGTAAGTCTTGGGTTTGGTCCTCCACAAGTGCAGTAAGTACCCTTCCCCACTGAGCCATCTCTCCAGTCTCTCACAAACTTTTATTTGTATAAGTAGATTTGATTCTTGGTTTATTGACAGAAATCATTACTTTTTGTCTGGTGAAGATACTTATAACTACAGTTTTTTCAAAAATACATTTTTTCATTGTATTTATCAAATTTTGCTTTGGAATTTTTGCTATTTTAATTATTAGATGTGATTCCACCTATGATCTATGAATTATTTAGAAGTATGTTTTTAATTTTCTCATAGGCCTTAAGCAAAACTATCACTGGAACTGGAACGAGGTCCTTGTGGTTAAGAGTACTGGCACATTTCCAGAGGAATCGGTTCAATTCCCAGCACCCATATGGTGGTTTACAACCAAGTGTAACTCCAGATCCTGAGGCTCCAACACCTCCTCTGGTCTCCATGGGCACAGACATACATGCAGACAAAACACCCATACTCTAAAATAAATGAATAAAGATTTAAAAATAATGGAACACTGTTGTTTAATCTAATTGAATTCAGTTCATAATAGGATTCCTCAAACATTTATTGAGATGTTTGTAATATCAATTTTTATAGATAATCCATATACATTTGAGTGCAATATTTATTTCCTAGCTGTGTTTTATAAATATACACTACTATATTGGTATTTTTGCTCTGTTCTTCAAATATTCTTTATACACACTGGTTTGTTGTTTGCTTAATCTTCAACTAACTAAGAGAGATATATTAAAACCCTTTCTGTTGGATTTATGAATTTCTCCTTTCACTCAGTATCTTTCATTTTATGATTTTTTAAAAAAATGTTTTATGTGCATTTTATTGTGTGTTTTATTATTTGCACAAATGTCTTTCTGGAAAACTGATTAATATGCAGAAACCTTCTCTTAAAGCCTGTTTTTTGCCAGATATGAATTCAGAGGCATCAGATTTCTTCTGTTTAGTGCATGACTGATGAATATTATCATGTCCATTTAGCTTTAAGTCTTCTGTGGAATTTTAAAAATATATTGTTCATAAATTCTGTTTCAGATGTGATTTAAAAGTAACTAAGTGCTTCACTTTTCTTAATCTTTCAATTGAATTCATTTATATTGATTGCATTATTGATATATTTGCATTGATTTCTCCCATCTTCTTTAGTGAATTTTGTTTCAACAGACACCTTCTATGCCATGAAATTTGAACTTGTTCTGTAAAGATATTTATTGAGCATCAATTTATTAACATATACATAAACATAGACAGTTAGAATTTAGTTTACTGTCTTTTCATGGTGGCATGTTGGTTTCATAAAAGAGAGATTCGATCGGCTACTGAGAATTGAAGATGTCAGAAAAGGCCAACAGAGGAAGGGGGTTCTCAAGAGGAAATGATGAAGTATGTTGGGGTCAGAATTTTTATTACCTTTAAAACCTTTTTTCTTTTCTTTGGACATTTATTCATTTGTATGTGGGGAGGGTCACATGCCACAGCACAAAGAAGTCAGAGGCTAACTATAGGAGTTGGTTTTTTATCTTCTACCATGTACATAAAAACTTTGGCAGAACCTTTACCCACTGACTTATCTAAGCAACCCCCTTTATTGTTTTTAAATGCGGGTTGAATAAAACTTTGAAACTGAACACCAAAATGATTGGACTAGAAAATGTTAAATCTAAAAAACTCCAGGCACAAAACATCCAGAAAATCTGGGACACTATGAAAAGACCTAACTTAAGAATAATAGAAATAGAAGGAGAAGAAACCCATGTCTAAGGCACAGAAAATATTTTCAACAAACTCAAAGAAGAAAATTTCCCTAACATAAAGAAGGAGATGCCTATCAAGCATACAGGACTCCAAACAGATTGGACCAGAAAAGAAATTCCCCTCAGTATATAATAATCAAAACATTAAACATACAGAACAAATTAAAAGTTTCAAGAGAAGAAGATCAAGTAACATATAAAGTCAGACCTGTTAGAATTGCACCTGACTTCTCAATGGAGACTCTAAAAGTCAGAAGGGCCCGGTAAAACATTTTACAAACTCTAAAAGACCACATATGACAGCCTAGACTACTATACTCAGCAAAAATTTCAATCACAATATGTGCATAAAAGAGACATTCCATGTTAAAACCAAATGTAAGCAGTATCTGTCTACATATATATCCCTGTAGAAGGCACTAGAAGGAAAAATTCAACGTAAAGAAGGCAACCACACTCAAGAAAATGCAAGGAATAAATAATCCCAGACCAGCAAATAAAAAAGGGAAAAGAAACAACAACAAAAATGCTAGAATATAATAACAGGAATCAACAAACATTGCTCATTGATATCTCTCAACATCAATGGCCTCAGTTCTCCCCAAAACTCACAGATGAAAAGAATGGATGTGAAAACAGGATCCATCCTGTTGCTGTATCCAAGACATACATCTTTTTTTGTGAATAACATAAGTATTTTTATTTCTTTAATAATGCAAAATGGACATGTGAACTTGACTGATACATACTCACATATAACTTTCCCCTTATATTCTCACCTCCACAGACTGTTGAATCCAGAAGAATGGCCACGAGCATCATATGAAGCAGACTATATTAATATCTCCAAAGTTTATTCCAATCCATGTCTTCTTTTATACTCCAAAACATCTTCATTATGTTGGTTGATGAGATAAACCCACAGGAAAACTGTGGTGCCCAAGGTCAGTCCAACTTTCAGCCAGTTAGGTTTGGCATTGGCTGACTCCTGGACATAGAACTTTGTCATAAAATAATTTATTTATATTTTATGTTCATTGGTGTTTTTGCCTACATGTATGTCTGTGTGAGGGTATCAGATCTCCTGGAACTGGAGATACAGACAGTTATGAGCTGCCATGTGGGCGCTGGGAATTGATCCTGGGTCCTCTGGAAGAGCAGCCAGTGTTCTTAACTGCTGAGCCATTGCTCCAGCTCCCAAGACACAGATCTTAACATCAAGGATAGACATTATCTTAGTGTAAAAGGATGGAAAACGATATTCCAAGCAAATGGGCCTAATAAGCAAGCTGGTATAGGTATTTTAATATCTGACAAAATAGATTTCAAACCAAACCTCGTTAGAGGAACTGCAGAAGGACACTACATACTCATAAGAAAAATCCACCAAAAGACATTGCAATTGTTAACATTTATGCACCAAACATAGGAAGTGAATCCCAAAAGTTGTTGTCTGACCTCACATGTGCCCCTACCCCAAGTCTGTCTGCCTGCACACACACACACACACACACACACACACACACACACTAATAAGTAAAACAAAATTAAGTAAAAGTTTATAAATGTGTAATATCTCTACTGTTTTGAACACATAAACGTCCCAGGAGGTAGCATTATTTTCCCAATGTCACCCAGCTTATGAGGAAAAGTATAGTGGAGTAAAGATAGCTTGTATGCAAAGGTATTGACTGATGTCTTTCTGCTTCTAAGGACTTTGTTCCTCATAGATACTAGCTTGACTCATAAACCAACATTCATTTTTGCCTCCCTACCTCCATCAAGGTTCTCTCTTTCTCCCTCCTTCCCTCACCACCTTTTGTTTCGGAAACAAGATCTTCCCGACTATCCCAGGCTGTCCTTGAAGTTGATTTGTAGCCTTGACTTGCCATAGATTCTCATTCCTCCTGCCTCTGCCTCCTGTGTACCCATGCAGCTCTTTCTGGGGAATAAAATCTATGAAGAAATAAAGACTTTTGTGAGCTGGACCTTCAGGTAAACACTCATGGTAAGAAGCCCATCTAGTACCTACGAAAACACACCCACACAGAAACTACAGAAGCACCTGGGACAAATGACGCAACAGAGTTCTCCCTGATGCATCTGCCTCCACTGTGTGGGCATCAGATTCCAGCACTATGCAAAAGCTGGGATTCAATACCTCGCTTTCTGACAGCCCTGTACCATATCTCTATTTCTTTTTCTCTGCTTCTTTTCTGCCCCAGAGGCTGATCACCACAGCTTTCTACAGTTCCTTCCACATCACTCCCTACCATAGACAGCCTTCTACCTCTTCAGGGCGCTGGGCGAGTCCCTTGTCAATGGTCTGACCCCTAGGCTGTCCATGCAGACTTGGGCGAGGATGTTCATCTGAAAGCGACTGAGCCAGCCCCTCTGGGATGTGCAGCCCTGTGCTCTGCGCTTTAACAGGCTTTCTAGTTCATTCTCATGTGGCCACTGTTTTGCCAGTCCTCTCTCCCAGTTTGGCATGAACCTTAAGCACCCCCTATCCTTTATGTCATCCTCTGTAATGGCTTCCCCCTACAGGGTGACTCACTGGCCTGACCCAAATATAACATTGTTCTGTCCCATTAATGTGCTTGTTTCTATTGTTTGGGCTTTTTAGAAAATCATATGCTTAGTGGCTGCCTGCCCTTTGTAATCACATCTGGAATTTGCCTTTTATTTCACAAATAAGCCATTTCCCCCAGGCCTCATCTGTTTGTAGGTACAAATAAAGGCACTTAGTGTTTATTGCCCAAGTTTTAATGACTTGTGCCCACACCTACATAATACAAGAACTCTATTCCCTGCAAAAATCTCCCCCATATGTTTCTGAGGGGTTTCAGCAGGAGCTTCACTTTGCTAGCTGATGGGACTGACTTTGGAAACTTGTGGCTGTGCTTTTCCATGTCAATAAGAGCTATGGCCTTCCTGAAGATGACAATGCAGATGTCCCTCTTCCCTCAGATAGGGCAAGTGCCTCTTCCTCTCTCTGCCCCACAGACACAAACTCCCAGGGAGCTAGGAATATGTTGCTAGGCATCCTGATTTGCCTGTGGCCTTGGCCATTTCCTGAGTGGCACAGATGGTGGGATGGGGATTTGCCCTGATTCTGTGATTTCTCCATCTCAGCAAAGCTCCAACTCCTTTGACTTTCCAGCATCCCTGGGGAGGCCATGTCATTCCATTACTGCATGGAGCACCTCTCTCCAACACCACAGAGAATCCCTCTGTTTCCAGTCCAGCAGCACCCCTGAGTACCCACAGGTAAACCATATGCTGTCAACAAAGCCACTGTGCAAAGTCTTAGCCTTGCGGACCCTGTCTGTCACCAGCCCGTCACACATGCTCAGCTATGACCGAAGCTCATTTTTACATTAGGATGAGGACACGCACATGTACAGGCACAGGTGTGCTCAAGTTCTGGATGATTAGGACCTGTGGTGGTTCGAAAGAAGATAGCCCTCAAAGGGGGCTATTATTAGGAGGTGTGGTCTGTTAGAGTGGGCTAGCCTTTGAGGTCTCTTTTGCCCAAGTGTCCTTCCATGTGACGCTGAGTCCACTTCCAGTGGCTTGCATATCAAGATTTAGCCAGCACCATGTCTGCCTGCATGCCACAATGCTTCTCGCCATGATGACAACAGACTGAACCGCTGAAACTGTAATCCAGCCACCCTAATCAATGCTTTCCTTATAAAAGTTGCCATGGTCGTAGTGTCTCTTCACAGTAATAAAAACCCTAACCAAGAGTCACTAGTGAAAACTGCTTTGTTAGGCTTTTCACAAACCTTAGTGGATAGGAGAGGCTGTGGGAATGATAGAACCCGCTGTAGTTTGGGTCTTGATATTCTTTAAGGTTCATGTGGTTGAAGGCTTGGTCACCACTATGGCACTTTTGGGATGTGGTGATGATCTACTTTGCCCTCTGTTGCTTCGATAAAACACTGACCAAAAACAATTTGAGGTTATTTGACTTACAGGTCCATCATCAAGGGGAGTCTGCATAGGAACTCAAGACAGAACCTGGAGGCAGGCACTGAGCCTTGCTTCTGGGCTTTTATTCAGTTTCTTTTTTTCTTTTTTAATAAATCCCAAGCCCACCTGTCTAGGGATGGTATTGCCTCTAGTGAGCTGGGCCCCTTCTACATTGATTAGCAACTAAGAAAATACCAAAATAGATTGACCCACAGGCTGACCGATGGATGTCGACAATCAAAATTAGCTGGCTAGCACAAGTTGAGACTGGAAGATGTGAGGTCCAGTGCGAGTTTTTTTACATCTTCAGGGGAAGACCCTTATAGAGGACTGCAGGGTCCCTGCCCCTTCCCCTTCTCTATTTAGTTTCAAGGCCATTGAGGTTTTGGTCTGCCGTGCACCCTCACCATGATGAAGCGCATCTTCACAGCAAAGAGTCTGCTTCATTATAAGGCATCAGTTGAAAGCAGGGGCCCAAATCAGCTGCTACCCTTTGTAAGTTGATTGCCTTGGGTATTTGCTACCGTTGCAGTAAAGCTAACCACCACCGAACACAATTGATACTGGTGCTTATTAAAAAGAAAGCAAAACAAAGGAAACACAAAGACTTGCCGTTTCACTTAAAACACAGCATCTGATATTTGAGCTACAGAGCACAAAAGGAAGAGCAAATAGCAAAGTGAAGTATCTGCAAGAGTGTGCATTATAAACGGAACCCATTCCCGCCTACCTTCCTCCTCATTGACCATGAAAGGCCAGCTGTCAGGGAAGCTGTTTCTGTTCCCATTACCATTCCTTTACCAGGAAGGAAGATAAAACCTCAACAAAGGAACAGATGATCCGAGGCCATTGGTTCCTCCAACTCCAGAACTGCTTTAAAGTGGAAGTTGCATCTTTGCAGAATTATTATTATCAATCAGCCTTTATTGCTTCGGCTTTCTTTATTGCATTCCAACACACAAAGTAATGAAAACATATAATAAAGAGAATAAAACATGCAATGCATCACTGTGCAGATATTGCAATCATAGCAAATCCAATGTAAATGCCCTACAGGGAATACTCGAGTCTTCCAATACATTGCTAACAGTTTGCATGATACTACACTCCGTTATTTATCTACTAAAGCTGTCATGCTTTGCTAAATATCATGGCAGCATCAACCCCAAATAACACTCCCTCCTATCCTCCAAAGGGGAGGCATATTTCTTTGCTGTCACTAGTTTTAATGTTTGCAAAGAGTAGCTTGGCCTCCTGAATAATTAATGCATAACGATTAGTAAGCTATGGGTAGTTTACTGTGCTAGTCCCTCTGGTCTTCCCAATGTTGCTTGTTTAAATATGCATTTTGAATCAGAACCAAGAGGTAGTAAAAGCTATTAAGACTGTATGGAGCTCAGTCAATAATGATTTAGAGTTTGGCTTTCAATGTTGGTTCTCAAGGCCCATTGGCTGGCTACTCGTGCTCTGACTTGGTCCTCCTTCTGCAAACGCTTCTCTGAGGGTAGGGTTTCTGTTCTGTTTAGACTTCCTTAAAAGAGGCAACCCTCAAAATTTCAAGTCAGGTGTGCTTTTCCTCTGCAGTATTTCCAGTTGGGGGGGGGAGCATGGGCAAAGGCTAGGTACCCTGGAGGTGTTTCTGTCAATTACATACACATGTCAAGCAACTTTGTGATCTCATGAAGTACAGGGACGTAGTGAATGTTGAATATGCTAATTATGAGCAAAATCCATCCTACGGATGCTGGAAGGGGCTTCTAATCTAGTTGAGAGGGCTTCAAGTGAAGGGACAGGAACTTTGTCCTGGAGAGGACAACAGAGGGGTGGTATGAAGACAGGCTCAGCGATGGCCAGAAGTTTCTCCCAAAATGAACTCAGGTGATAATGATTCCCATGCCAGAAGGTGTGGCATCAGGAAAGGCAGAGGTGGGTCACTTTGTGGCCTCTCTTGTGAGCTGCAATGACATAATGCTCCACAAACATCTAGGGAGAGGCACAATGGGCATCAGGACAAGCACTAGTCACTTCATGAGGGACAGCAGCCCAAATTTATTTACTTTGGTACTTTATTTGGGATGGACACACAGCATATATTAGAGGACTAGCTAGCCTATCTGTGGAACACAGGGGAATGCAAGATTATGTTGTGTGATTCTGACCAAAGCGCCACTTAGAGCTTGTTGCTCAATAAAGTCAGCATCTCCCATTTCCCCCAGATATGCTCAATAATGTCAGCATCTCCCATTTCCCCCAGATATGCTCATTAAGTAAAAACAAAAATTAGTATTTTAAAATGAACTATATAAATGTCTTGGGTCTGATTCCTTAGGAAGATCTGTTTGGTCATGGTAAGAGATACTGTTCATTTTGTGAGGAGGTTCAGAAACAGGTCTTTGGCTAAGGGGATCCTGCTGACCTACACATTAGCATAAGTCTAAAAGGTCAGACTTGCTATTTCCTTCTCACCCTGCAGATCAAACCTTATGTGTGGTAATTGGTGCTTTGCCCTCCCTTTCTCGCTCTTAAACTGTGGCTGGGCCTGGCACTGGGTTAAATGGACAAGAACTGTGTTTCTAGAACAAAGGGAAGTGAGGCTAGCGTGCGAACACTGCTCCGTAGCTGCAATTGGACTGCTAATGAATCATTTGTGAGAAAACAATGAGGTGAGATAGAAATATCAGCAGGGTGACCCCGAACACCTCAATGGGAAGGTGTAGGCTGAAATCACAAACTGAACAGCAAAGTCTCTGAGTATTATGGTAGACCTCGAAGATAGTAACTGTAAGTATCACCGTCATGCCAGATTGCTGACATGGGCAATAGGGTATCCAATAGAACCATTGGGTGAACCCTTTTCTTGGGTTCTGATTGGTGATTGCTGATTTCCATAATGGTAGGGGTAGGGATAGAGCCCCAGAAGCCCAAAGAATGAATGCGTTCACTCCTGGAGGCTCTCACAGTACCTCTGCCCTACTCTACCTGTTGTAAGGGCCCCAATATCCTTTCCAGTCACTCACTGGGTTCCTTACATGAGTGACACATGTCTATGAGAGGGAGGGAGTGGCTGTCTCCATCAGGTGGATGAGACAGAACTTCACTCCAGATTACCATTAGTCACAGTGACATGAGATTGCTGTCACTGGAGTGCTGACATTTACACCATGAAGCTTGAAGGCCTCTCAATGGTCCTCCATTCCAGTCTATGGGATCCTTCTCTTTATCTCAGCTCTGAAATCAATTTCTGGACTAAGCAGCATAAGAGGTGCACAGAATCTATTTTTTTCTTTAACTTCGTACCAACTT
This sequence comes from Mesocricetus auratus, assembly GCF_017639785.1. Classification (NCBI taxonomy): domain Eukaryota; kingdom Metazoa; phylum Chordata; class Mammalia; order Rodentia; family Cricetidae; genus Mesocricetus; species Mesocricetus auratus. The sequence continues at coordinate 43,445,820 of NW_024429180.1, read as the reverse complement.
GAACCGCCACTTAGCTTGTCAAGCATGAGTAAATAATTTTACTCTATTATCTTTTCCATCTGCTTTAATATTGCTGAGGCCTTGGGTAATTCATGCCTCACTTGTATTAGACAAGACACTTTATGAGATGCATGAAGAAAATCTAAGAAGATGAGAAGTTAGTGTGGGAGGAAGATTGAGCATAGTTAAAATTTAAAAAAAAATTAGCCTGCACAATTTGTTATATATGCCACAGATTCAAGTATGTGGGAACTTGGGTGGATAATTTAACCTCTCTCTATCTTCATTTATTTCCATTTGTAATGGGGATAATAACTACATCTATTTCCTAAAGTTGAGAGTACTAAAAGGTAGAATGCATGTGCAATTATTTGCATACTACAGGGGATGTCACATGAAGATATGTTGGGTGTGAAGGGTAGATGTGAAAGTCAGCACTCTAGTCATTGTAGATGGGGAAAGGACAATGATGCTTCCAAAAACTCATGACCAGAAACTGGGCCATGTTTGGAACATCCCTGACTGAAAAGGGAAACATGTCTAGGCTTTAAACCAAAGCACCTGGCTTTGAATTGTGATTGACAGGTTTGTGGTATTCTGGGTAGTTACCCACTGTGTTAGTTTCCTGTAGTTGCTATAGCAAAATTATCATAAACTCCGTAGCTTAAAATAACAGAAACTTATTTTTCTATAGTACTGGAGGCTGAAAGTCCAGAGTCAGTGTCATGGGGCTGAAATCAACATTTTAGCACGGTTTTACTTGCTTATAATCTGTTCCTTTGTGGCCAAGGGTGTTCTTTTGCTTGTGACTGCATCTTACCCTCCTGTCCCTGTCTCCTTCTTTCCTCCTTTCTATCTTTGTTGTAGGTCTCTGTGTCCATGTGTGTGTAGATTCCATCCTGCATCTTGTGAAATGGTTTTATGACAATTCAAAGTTGAAAATCTTCAGAAGTCATACGAATTTTATTCAGTTTAAATACTACAGGTCTCCTCTTTGCTGGATAGTCTTGTAAGAATGGAAATCATAGGGATAAAAATTCCCTGTCTTGAGGAAACTTCATCTGGCATGCAAAGGCTATAAAGTGGCTTCAATTTTTGGCTTGTTTGTTTGTTTGTTTGTTTGTTTGTTTAATGGGTGACCGCACTGGGGCAAACACCTTTTCTGAATAGTTGCTTTGAGTCCTAAGTTGAGCATATCATTTCTTCTTCTCTTGGCTTACTGAATGTAGAATGGAGTGCATTGTTATACTGTGGAATGAGACGATAGCATCCTATTTGTCCCTTCCTCCATTCTTGGTGGTCATAAAGAATTCCATTTAGGGGGACACTTTTCAGTTTGGCACAAAGAATCCAGGAAGACTGCCTGGACCATTTCCTCCCACTTCCCAATTTAAACATGACCAAATCATTAACAATAAAAGCAAATGAATTATGAAAACTTTAGTGGCAGCTGGTGGCCTCAGTGGAGCTGGTTCTGCAAACGAACATCTAATTTTGTCATGTTGATGGGTGAGGAGATGTTGATTGGTGTGTTGCTGATTCATTATCATGCTAGCAAGGGCTGCTGCCTCGTGATGTCCTGTCAGATCCCTTGTTCAGCAAGCAATGGAGGTAGACACAGGAATGTGTCATTTGTACCTACTGGGAATAAATGTTGTTTTGCTTCCAGTGCATTGTCTCAGCACTCTAAGTAATTGTTGCATAAGAGCTAACAACTGTAGTTCCAGTTTCACAGGAGCTGATAAATTATGGGCATTCTACTTGGAGAGACAAAGCATATTAATCAAAAGATAACAATTTCCAGTAGCACATTCCAATGTAGCAAATGAATGGCTCAGGCAAAGAGTTTCAAAGACATTTGGAGAAGTCTTGTCTGGGAAAATTCCCTTAGGAAATGGGCCCAGAATTGAGCTTCAGTGTAGACAGTTGTCAGGAAAGTAGGAAGGGCTGCACAGAGCTCCGAGGGTACCGCCAGGGAGGGACAGAGGCAAAAATGTGCTGAAGGGCTATGGGGCAGGATTTAGGGCTTTGTTGTTGTTATTTCGTCTTTCATTTTGAGATAGGATCTTACTACATGCCCAGGCTAACCTTGAATTTATGCCTCTCTTGCTTTTACTTCAGAGTACAGGATCATAATTGTGTGTCATCAAGCCCAGATGAAAGGTGTTTATCCATGTGGATGATGTAGTATGACTATAACAAAGACTTTCAATAGACTTTTCCTAAAGTCACTGACTCCATTCTTGGGTCTGAGATGCCCAGTGTGTAGCTAAAACTGAGACAAAAGTTTCATACCTTGACTTTTTTAATGTACCTGTCTCCTTTGCAACCTTAAACTTTAATTGAGGCATGTTAGTCATTTAAGGTATGTTCATCATGAAGTTGATATAGTTCTAAGTTTCTCCAATATATATTCATCTCTTCCCTTACCTAAGAGTAACTGAAATATTTTCATGATTCTTGGTGCAGCAAACACTTCAGGCAAATTGCTGAAACTTGGGTACTAAGGCCTGTCCCCCAAGCAGGAGCAATTACCTTCTGATGGGAGCTAAAGTCCTTTTCCCACTCAAACAATAATGATTTTCTTGGTGTTGGAAGGTCCCAGCAGGACTGGACCTGAGATCATGATCAACTGAGCACCTGTTGAACTAAGACTGCATGACTATGTATGTGTAATGTTGTCCACTTTTGCTCTTCTGTCTGTAAAGTCTATAAAGGACATAAGACAGCAATCCTTGTGGTCCTTCTCACTGTGGTGATACTGACTACTTCCTGGTCCAAGGCCATTGAGGTATCAAGTGACAAAATCTTGTGTTGGAATGCCCAGTCAGTTTACTCTCCTAGGATCCCATTAGCATAATTAGAGACACACTGTTATAAATCTAATTCTCTTTTTTACTTTGACTTTTAGACACAGGATTTCTCTGTGTAGCTTTGTAGACCAGGCTGGCCTTGAACTCACAGACATCTGCCTGCCTCTGCCTCCCAAGTGCTGAGATTAAAGGTGTGTGCCAACACCACCTGGTCTATAAATCTAATTTTCAATAGGGAGATTTGGGTTAGATTTATTCACTGATTCACCAGCTGCAATCCCATGAATAAACTATGTTCTTGCCTTAACTCTAAGGTGAGGAAATTTGTATTTTGTACCCTTGTCAAGGAGAAACTAAAAATACCTTTTGAGGTCTGAGCTGAAACATAGAAAACCATGGCTTGAGAACAGGATGCATGGATGCATTAGGCTAAGAAGATGAAAGTGGAGAGATGAGGAAGAAATCAATTACAAGGGAGGGACTTAGTAAGTGATATAGCAAAAAAAGGGGGGGGAGTAAGAGATGCTGGGGAAAAGTGCCAATTCTTCTATTTCTCCACCAAACATTATGATGGAGTTTATTTATTTATTTTTACATGTCTATTTCCCTATGAGGGTTTTCAAAATCATGGACCACATCTGATTTACCATGTCTCTCTCCAGTTCTTGTTAATAAGTCTAATGTGTAACATATTCTCAATAAATTCTGACTTTCTGATCATTTAAATCATTGGCTGTGAGATGGGAGAAGGTTTGAAGAAGTTTCAGTTTCTTGGGAACAGTGTTTCGGTGTTGATTAAACACAAAAGAAAAACCACCTTAGGATTGTCAGTAAGTGAATATGTTCTTCTGGTCTGGTTGGTGAGATACTTGTGGGGCTGCAGTAATAAGTGACTTAAATTTCTTATGCAATAGCCAACTTTATTATCAGGTAATACTCTTAGGGTAAGAAAGGTCACCTAAGTAAAGTTCTTATGAGTTCAAGCTCACAAGGCGTGCCATTTCTTCAGCCCCTAAAGGTAGACCAGGCTGGCCTCCAAATCAAAGGCTTCTATTTTAGTGTCTTCAGCATATCTTACAGGCACACACCTCCACAACCTTCCATTATTCTTATTATGTTCATTCCTGAACATTCCCAGATGTGTGTGCCATTATGTATATGAAGTTTCCTATTAATTGCTAGCCATCATTTATTTGTAGGAAGAAGTGGATTTTGCAAAGTACACTGCTACCCCAGATGAATTATCATCTTAAACATTAAAAACAATCAGTTAATTCAAGGTAACATTTCAAAATATATTTATAATACAGAAGCAAGGGGTTTTAAAAGAAAGCAACGAAGACAAAACAAAACGAAGTCAAGCAATACATGATAGCTTTGATTACATAAAAATTCAAGTTTTTGTTCAGTGATGGAGGCAGACAAAAGAGCAACAGAAGGAAAATTCTAGCAATGTATAAAGCAGCAAAAATTCAATATCTAGAACTGTGTAATTTAATATAGAAAACAACAATGAAAAAGCCAGACATCCCAACAAAAAATGAACAGAAAGAATCAGTTCTTTACTAAAGAAGCTAGAAAATATATGAAAAGATGCTCAATTTTTTTGTTTTTGCTTTTTTTTAAAAAACATGGTTTCTCTGTATTGTTTTGGAGGCTGTCCTGGAACTCGCTCTGTAGACCAGGCTGGCCTCAAACTCACAGAGATCCACCTGCCTCTGCCTCCCGAGTGCTGGGATTAAAGGTGTGCGCCACCAACACCCGGCAAGATGCTCAAATTTATGAGTAATCAGAGACCTGGAGTTTGGAAGAGATACTTATTAATTTTCACGTGGAACAGAAGTTGTGTACTACGCAGTGTGACATGGAAAGGAGAGATCCTGGAGAATTGCTGTGGGAGGGTGATGATGTCACTCCCCTGAAGGGCATCACGATGCCACTTAGTCAGTTTGTAGATCCAGATCAGACATGCGTGACTTCCGGCAGCATTTTTCCTTGCAGTGCGTACCCCAGAGAACCCATCACACAGGTTGATATGATGATAGATGACGATTCTCATCACCAAGTTTTGATGAAAATGTGGAGACAGCCTGTTTGTTTGTCACTATGGTATGACAGACACATACTGTAGATTGCTATGCTTAGGAGCAGGAGACTGGGTGCAAACCCAGCACCTGGTTTAAAAAAGGAAAGTTTAAGAAACACAGCAAAGCAGAAGTGGAATAAACACTACAGCATGGTGTCGTTTCTGGAAACTAAAATGGTGCCACATAAATTACACATTATGCCTTCCTAAAACCCAGGGAAACTAATGAATGGACTTAGATGAATTGCTGCTCAGTGATGGAGAAAATAGAATGGGAATGAAAAATGAACACAACAGAGAATTAATGAACAAGTGAATGAATTTAGAAAACTCTTAAATAATTTCATTGAGTTTGCGTGTCTGGGTGAGTGTATGTTCACAGTGTATGTTCACAGTGTATGGCAGAGTCCAGGTCCCTCAAAGATAGAATTACAGGCATTGTGAGCTACCTAACATGGGTTCTGGGATTAGAACTCATATCCTCATAGTTGAACAGCAAGTATTCTTAGTTACTGAGCCATTTCTCCAGCCCCCGGAAAAACGCAAAAGGGCCAAATGGAAAGAACCAAATTTGTTCACCATCACCGTGCAACTTTTGGGCATGATTTGGTTAACATGCTTGGTTAGCCCCAGTTAGGCTAAACTATCATAAAGATGACATTACATGCAGATGGTGAATTATCAAATGTCTGCTCTTTAGTAATTGCAATGAGTATAAAACCATGGCTTTGTGGTTCTGGTAGCTTCCTTGGAGAGAGTTGGCTGAGCACACTTATCAGACAGCAACGGAAAGAGTAGAGTCATTTTGCTTGCACATAATTCACTTTAGCAGAGTTGTCTTCGTGGCTCACCTGGTACGGTGGCAACATTTTGATTGATAGGTGCTCGGCTATTTCTTTCTGATGCACAGGAGCCGGGATGGGTCTTTCTCTCAAGAGGGATGGTGCACTTCTGGAAATCTTCCCGAAATAGGAGATACTCTTCCAGGTAGGATTTTACATTTACATGGTAATGAAGGCAGGGATTTTGTTGTATGGTCATCATGAGGAAGTCAAGATTTTTATCCCTGATTTTTGTGTGCCTCTCAACAGCCTGGACTGCTTTAGTCATCATTCCTCATGGCGTTCTGGGCAGATATAACTGCTGTGGAGTAAGAGATGAACTTGGCCTGGTATACTATAAAGTAACTTTATGTTCCCTCCTGTGGCCCTTTCACACCAACCCAGTGTGCTTGTTAAGCCAAATAGATTTTCCAGTAACTTCTAGATTATAAAAAGTTCTTCCTCCATCACTTTAAGCCACAAGAACTGTCTCAGTCCATCAATTTAAAGGTGTGAATAGTTTAATAATAAAAACTCTGAACTCATTTAAAGCTTGAAATTCCCAATTCCCCATCCAGCTCTGCCCTGGGCAGGGACTCTGAAGACGGAAGGAAGGGGAGGGACAACATCAATGGCTATATTTCTTGCCTGCTTTATCATCTCCTCAAACCACTTTCATATCACCCTACTTAGCAGCCTCTGCACTTTCAGAGTTGGAGCCAGAAGCACGAAAAACAAATAAGGAAAAGAAAGTTCTTAGACAAAAGCTCATAGCTGAAAGGGAACTGACCTGGACATTTTAAATGGTTTTGGTGGCACAGGGCAGGTCCCTTTCCCAATTTTGGGTGGGTCACCTTAGATAAAGAACGGGGAAGGGAACTCACAGGCCCAAAGCTTTAAGGAAGTATGTTCAGGATTTGCCTTGAACGTATCTGACGACCCTTGAGCAGTAAGCAAGAAAACAGTGAGCGAAGCGGGGATACAATGAGACAGACCCTGCTGGTAGGAGCAAAGGTTTGTCTTACATCAGGAGGGCGAGTAAGGAGCTGGATCTTTGCCATCTTTGTTACCTATCCGTGGCCTGTTTTCCCAGCTGTCTGCCTATCAGGGATCTATCTAGCTCATAGCCCTTCACTACAGTCTTCAAATACAAAGGGAAAAATTGTGCTGAGGGCACAATAGAACACGGACAAGGGCAAACGAAAGCAGCGATTGGAGGAGGGAGGAGTCTCAGGGCCAATTAGATCTCTATAGATTAATTTTAGTTTTTCCTCCATGCTTCTGGTGCTCTTCTCTCTTGTTTTTCCGACTCCTCCTTTCACTATGTCATATTCTAAAAGCATCGTTTAGTTGTATCTTCAAATACCTCAAGTGCCTCTAGTTAATCAGGTCTAATCTGCTTCTTAGGGTATCTTTTACCTTTAGATTTTTTAATGTTTTAAAGTTTTGGGTGGATAAAAAGCTGTATTTGCCTAATTGTTAAACTTTCTCTTTTATAATAGGATGTAATTCCTAGTTCATGTTTTCTTTAGAGTTTGTCTCTCTCTGTCTCTCTCTCTCACACTGAGTGTGTGTGTGTGTGTGTGTGTGTGTGTGTGTGTGTGTGTGTGTGTGTGTGTGTGTGTGTGTAGCACTGGTTGGCCTGGAACTTATTATGTAGTACAGGCTAGCCTCAGACTCCTGTCCCCTAGACTATCTGCCTCTGCTTCCTGAGTACCAGAATCAAAAGCATATGCCACCACTCCCGGCCTTTCTTTAGCTTTTATTTCCTTAGATATTTTAAACATACATATTTTATATTTTTCTCTTAGTTTTTGATTATTCTATGATACCATGATATGGAATATAGTTGCTTAACTCACAGTAGTTCATTTCTTCATATTTAATAGTTTTTACTCTGTAAGAATTTAAAGATATGATTGGAGTGACTGTACTGGCTAATTTTGTGTCAGCTTGAAATAAGCCAAAGTTAATTTGGAAGAGGGAACTTCAACTGAGAAAATGTTTCTACAAGCTTGGCCTGTGGGCAAGGCTGTACTACACTTTCCTTATTAATGATCAATGTGGGGAGAACCTAGCTCATTGTCAATGGCACTGTGGGTAGGTGGTCCAGAGTTGTATAAGAAAGCAGGTTGAGCATGTCTCAAGAGCAAAAGAAGTAGCAGCACTTCTCCAAGACTCCTGTATCAGCTCCTGCCCCCAGGTCCCTGCCCTTTTTGGGTGCCTGCTCTGACTTCCTTCTGTTCTGGACTGTGATGTGGAAGTGTAAACTGAAGTAAACCCTTTCTTTCCCAAGTTCTTTTTGGTCATGGTCATGGTGTTTGTCAGAGCAATAGTAACTCTAACAAAGACAGGCACCTCAGGCCATTGTCTTTTCTGTCCACTCAAAGTTAGTTAATTTTTGACCCATTCTCTAAGTAATTGTTTTACTTTATTTTATATTTATCTGTGTATGTGTGCTTGTGTGAATGTTTGTAGACACATGCATGCAGTTGCTTGCAGAGGCCAGAAGAGGATGTCAGGAGCTACAGTTACAAGTAGTTGTGAGTTACTTGATGCAGGTGCTGGGTCCTAAAGTCTGGTCCTCAGAATGAGCAACATGTGTTCTCAGCTGCTGAGCCATCTCCCCAGATCCCCATTAATTCCTCCTTAAGCCATTCTAATCTTCTGTTGAATAAATACATTGGGTTAACTTCCTTTATTGTGTTTTTTGTTGTTTAGAGCTGGGATTCCTCCCCCTACCCCTGCCATAGTTTCATTTTTTTAATGAATTCTCAATTTCCTCATTTGACTCCATGAACATACTAAGTTAATCATTAAAAAAGTCTCATGACTCTGTCTTATCTCCCTTTGACATCTGTTTCATTCTATAGCATTTCTCTTTATTTTCATTCATATTGTTGCATATTAGTGTGTGCCTGGTTCTTTTTACATCGAGTACTACTCTTTACTTAAAGAATAAAGAGTAAAGAAAAAAATGTAGAAGTAATTGAAAGCCAAGTAGAATTTTGTTTTTCCCAGGCAATATCTAAGTTTTCTTCTGGTACAGACTAGAGGCTTTAGGTATCCTGGGCCATGCTGATCAATTTACGGGGAGGATGACTCAAACCCAGAAACTCCCAGTGTCAAGAGACCCAGCTTACTCATAGTCACCCTCATTCCTACGCTACATTCCTTTTGTATGTATACAGATCTCTCTCTTCTGGCAATCCCTCCACTCCAGTGTTGTCTTTCTATTTCATAGGGCTGTCAGAAGCTCCTAGACTCAGCTTCCTGAGTTCATTTTTTTTAATGGCAGCCAACACAGCCTAGAGCAAAAAAGCCCAACTCATATAGCAAAGCTCTCAGTTCCTCATAACTTGTAGTTCTCCATTGTTAGTTACATGAATAAATCAAACTGTCTTCACTAAGAAGTTTGCTTCTATCGGCCCACTCCACCATTATTAAAAAGAATTATTATTGGCTTTTGGTTAAAATATTTTTCTTGATACTCTACCATTTCTCCACCTACCAAGGCTGTGTGCTATTACTGTTGGTCTTATTATTTTCTTCCATCGGGGCACTGAGTTCATCAAGTGTGTGTGGTCTTTGTATAGCTGCATGATTCTGTTTATAAGTAGTAGTTCTCAACAGTTAGGGCAGGGTCGATGGTGTCTTTAGAGAGTTGATCATGAAGTGGGGAAGCACAGCACCTGCTATGCTTTTGAGGAACAAAGCCATTGACAGTCTGTTGATGCTCGGGGAGGAACCCTCTTATCTCCAGATCTCATTGCTTCTAACTGTAAGGATCAGCAGCCATGTATCCACCTGTGTAGTTCTTCTCCAGATCAATGAGGGTCAGAAGCATCTGATCCAAGGGAAAGCTGATTATGTGTGACTTTCTCCAAAATGATGTACAGGCTTCCTATAGCTGTAGCCCCAAGGAACCATGAAGTCACAGACCTAGCACCTGGCATGAAAGATGAGTGAGCTTTTGACTCTGGTTGATTTCTTAGTTCCCCTTAGAAACAGAGATAAAGTGGTATTTGATACCATCTCCCTGTCCTGAGAGAATCCTGAGACTCAGAGGTACCTTCAGGCTCTCAACCTTTCTGGCCTGGCTACACAAGGGAAAGTTGTCTGAAGTCCTCTTCTTCCCAGAATTCTGCTTTTGTGAATCAAATCTTATGATTCCTGATCTTTATTTCTTAGTGGTATATGAGGATCATTGGACTTGGTACCGTCCTGAGAAGATGATGGTGATGGGAGTGGTGAGAGTGATGATGACAATAGCTGGAACCATTATTTAGCACTTATTAAATGCCAGCATTTAGGGATAGGAGATGGCTCAGTAGTTAAGAGCACAGGCTGTTCTTCCAGAGGACCTGAATTCAATTCCCAGCACCCACATGGCAGTTCACAACTGCCTGTAACTCCAGTTCCAGGGAATCTGACACCCTTACACTAATGCACATAAAATAAAAAATTAAATAAGTAAAATGCCAGCCTTTGTGTTATATGGCTTTTGTGCAGTACATAGACTATTCTCAAGAAACCATATACAATAGTTTTATTGTCAATATAGTTACTTAAAAAGATGAGTAACTGGTTTATGCTCCATGCAGTTATTAAGCTGTAGTGCAAGTATTTTTTTCAAACTTTCAAGATAATCTCTTTTGATTCTTTCCAGATTAAAGCTGTGTATATCTGATATAATGTTACTTGCATATTTACTTTTGAAATACTCACTACTAATAGCACAACAAACATGTTAAAAAGCAAACCATGCTTAGTGTGATATTTAATCAAATATCTGAAGACTCAAAGTTCAAAGTGCAAAGATAACCTTGAAATTAGTCTTCATCACTCCAAGACTTTTAGTTTTGTTTACTACTAGGTAATAATAGATACTGGAGAAAATTAAGTAACATTTCTATAGTTCTCAATTTATTACTATTAGAATGAAGGAATTGACTTAGACAATCCGTAAGATTCTCTGTGGCATGAAATAAAGGAAAACCTAACAAGAGACATTTGTAGGTAGGACTTTGTGGAACATGCCCCTCTTTAATCTCAGTACCCAGGAAGCAGAGGCAGTCAGTTTCTGTGATTTTGAGACTAACCTGGTCTACATAGCAAGTTCAGTAACATCTAGAGCTACATGAAGAAACCCTGTCTAAAACAGAGAGATGCTTGCTGTCCATGCTTACTGTAGCACTATTTACAATAGTCCAGCTAACTAGCAAACAATGGAAGAGGGTATCAACAGACAAATAGATAAAGGTAATACACTGTGTGTGTGTGTGTGAGAGAGAGAGAGAGAGAGAGAGAGAGAGAGAGAGAGAGAGAGAGAGAGAGAGAGAGAGAGAGAGAGAGAGAGAGAGAGAGAGAGAGGCGGGTGGCCCTAAAAGAATGAAATTCTGTCACTGATGGCAATGGAACATATCTGTAAATGTCGTATTTAGTGAAATAAACCAGACTCAGAAAAATAAAAACTGTGTGTCTTTATTCACTGAAAGTTAAGAAGGACAAAGAGTAGAGTTAGAGTGTGAGTTGATGGCAGGTACCAAAGGAGAGTTCATTATGAGAAATAAACTCTAATATTCCATAGCACAGCAGGGTGACTCTAAGTGTGTGTGTGTGTGTGTGTGTGTGTGTGTGTGTATGTATGTATGTATAATGTATATATAATATATATTATATATATATGGAGAGGTTATATATCATCTGAAAAACTGAAAGTGAATAATGGAAGGTTTGCACTCAATGCTCTGCTGAGTGTTTACAGAGAAGGATATGCTAATAGCCCTGATCTGATCTTTACATATTGTTTACATGCATGAAATTGTCACATGGTGCACCATGTATTTGTATAATTATAATCAAATGTTAAAATTTTAAAAATCAAAAATAGACATTCTATTGAGATAAAAATAGAAATCAAATTACATTTAAAAATCAATTTAAGAGAGTTACTTTATAAGCTCTTTGATCAAGTAGACCTGCCTTCCCTACTTTAAAATAAAAATGTCATACTTTTTTCTTTATGGGTTTTATTTTAAACAAGATGGACATTTCTTTCACAGATAAACACCGATACAGATATTGGGAAAGTATGTGTGGCAGGCACTGTTGGCTGCTTTCCTTCAGTCCCTCCTGTCTCCTTTCTAGCTAATAAATGGATCCACTGAGCTCAGTGTGGCAATATTCCCAGCTAGAAATGCTAGATCTGTCAGCACACACCAGAGGCATGAACATGTAACAGAGTACTAGCCAATGAAACATGAAGTGATAGTTTCTAGAAATCATTTGGGGTTGTTTTGTTGTTTTGTTTTTGACACTATCCTTCTTCATTGATTGTCTTCTTTCTTTCAACTTGTAGTGTCAATTAAGGCTTCTAAGAACTCACAAGGGAGACATGGAAATCTTACAACCAAGGGACAAACGCTACATGCAAAGGCTGGCAGAGGAGAGAGACCAAATGGTGTTGTTGATAACCTCAGTAGGTGAGTTTCCTGTGAACAAACTTGCACATTTTAAGTCACCAGGATGAAGGTTTTGCTGTTGAATGCGTACTTAACGGTTTCGGTGAGTATTAGTTATAATTCCCCATAGTAGAAGGTGATTTAAGTTTCAATCTAAAGCAGCACTCAATCGTATTTAAATTGCTGTGAATGTTCATATACATAGTTGATGTGTAATCCATCCCAAGTCTTTCAACACACACACACACACACACACACACACACACACACACACACACACACACACTATACCTGGTAAGGAGGCACACGCCTTTAATCCCAGCACCCAGCAGACAGAAGCAGATGGAACTTGAGCTTGAAGCCAGCCTGGTCTACAGGGTGAGTAAGTTCCAAGACAGTCAATGCTACACAGAGGAACCCTGTCTCAAGAAACAAAGAAAACTAAAAATAAAAACACCAGTAAAGGTAGATTCTAGGTCCACAGTGGCTGTATTCACCCATTCTGTATTTTTCTATTTCCTCAGCACCATATAAAGAATCCTTATATACAATGAACACACTTTTTGCTACATAAATGGTTATCCAGGCATTGGCTGGGTTATAGGTAAACACAGAGGCACCCTCACAACCCTCCACCCTCCTGACTGCCAGTGTGTCCTTCAGGTGCAGAATTCTTGCATCAGGAGTCCTTACCTTCCAACCAGGCACATCGGGTCCCTCCCAGAACCCCATCATGACAGCTAGTCCCAGGACTCTGCACCCTCTCTAGGATCTGGAAGCTTTCATTGGACCTACTTTCTGTAGTCCCAGTATTCCTTCTAGGGAGAAATCAAACTTAATTCTCAACACAATGACAACCGTTCTTATGCTGAGGGGTAACCAGAGCCACAAAGGCCAAAGCTGAAGCTACCCAGCTACTCTGCAGATGGGATGAGGGTGAAGACGGTTTGGCTCCCCCCCCCAGTTATTCCCCTCTCTCCTCATGTTACTCTGCTTTCAACATAAAAGCCACTCACTTTCTGCTTTCCAGGGAATACAGGTTAGCCCATCGCAACTGTTATTACAGTAAAAGTGGGAGGGGATGTTATCAGGTCCCCCTTTAAATTCAGGGTATCCACATGTAGCCCAGACTGACCTTACATTCAGTATATAGCCCACATTAGTGCTTTGAAATCAGCAACCTCCTGCCTGAGCTACCAGAGAACAATTACAGGCACTCACCAGAACAAACGTTTTTTTTTTTTTCTTGATAACTCACTGTCTGTTATACCCAATGAAGAAGAACTCTGTGGCTTTTTAAAAAAACAAACCACCTTGAGTTTCTTTTGTCTTACTTTCTTCATACTAAATTGAGGGTTGTCATTTCTGCCATGACATTGCATCTGTGTTTTGCCTCATCAAGATTCAGTAACAAAAATGAGATTACTAAGAAAAGAAGTTGAACTCTGTAGGAGGAAAATGTAGTATTATAACAAGAAAATTGATACAATAGCAGATACCATAACTGGCAAAATGAATTTTTTTGAACTGTGGCAAAATGAATTTTAACTTTGGTATCCCTAGATGCTCCTTAGTCCATTCTTAGTGAAATATATTTTAATCTAGAAAGAAGTAGGGGCCCTGCCAACAATTATTAATGCTCACTTGCTTTTTAATTGAAGCACACTCTTGGAAAATGCCGTATGCATCTAGGGAAATAGAATGCACACAGCATAAGAATAAATCTTTTTTGAGACCCTAGGTATCTTTCTCTTTGAGTCATGCCACCATCTTTCTGGCTTATTGGCTCCCTTTTCTTTGCTAAGCATTGATGGTAATGCACACATTTCCTTTTCCCAGTAAATCACCCTTTTATAATTTGGCTTTCTTTCCATCTCAGATTCCCATCAGAAGGGCTTTACCTCAGGCATATTGCAACCAATTTCCCCATAATTAATGCCATATCTGCCTCAGAGTCCATTTCAACTCCCAAATGAAAATTGATGAGGCAGCCAAGCACAAACAAGGCTCACATATCACTGATGAAAGTATCAGGCTGGGTTCCGGGCTTTGACGTTACAGGGCTGGATCATAACAGGGGGAGTTTGCTGGTCTTTTGCAGTGCACATTGCTCATAGTAAGTGTCTGTAAATTGCCATTAGCAGACGAGGAAAGGGATTTTATATGACCCCTATCAAATTCTGCCAGAAAGACTAATGATTAGAGGGGTTTGTGCTACAGGAACTGAGACTCCACAGCACATGAAATAATGTGTCTAGACTTGATCAAATGACCCACACAGTGCAACAAAAGTCACCAGGCAAAGAGTAACTGCCCACTTAGCTAATTTTTCCCTATCCAAGGGGGATGCAGATGGTTCAGTCATGTAGTTGCATGTTGCTTAGGAAACAACCTACTCCTCCAGCCATAGCCTCACCTTCAGGCTTCAGGGTAAGGATTGCATAGGAGATAAATGTAGAGGGTAACTGTTAACCTAAGGACAAGATCGGGAACATACTCATTTATTCTGTTCATTTACTCACCCATATTCTGGGCTCTATTTGATGAATGAAAACAAGCTAAAAAAGGAAGGAAGGAAGGAAGGAAGGAAGGAAGAGAGAGGGGGAAGAATGGAGGGAGGGAGGTAGAAAAAAGGAACGAAAGAGCACCATTTTTTCCCTTTTGTGGCTAATGCTCTCAGGGCAGAGGGGCAGGGGACAGATAAATAGATGATCATTGAATAGGACACTGAAGGCTGTTACCAGAGAAGTAGGGATGAAGTCTAGTCAATCATGCATGCAGACATTTATGCATGAGGCATTTGGCAAATATTTAGTGTGTGTGTGTGTGTGTGTGTGTATATATATATATATATATATATATATATATATATATATATATATATAAGGCCACTGGAGCTTTTAGATTGAACTAGTGAGCCAGGTCAGAATGAGGGAATAAAGCAAGGGTGGAGCATTTGAGGTATGCAACAGCATGGTCAGTGACTTGTTTGTTATCGTTGGAAAGTTAATCATTGCTGTAACAATGGTATAAGGGCATAAGAAAGAATATTATCTAGATGCTAATACCCCAAATATTTGGCCATTGGTATGAAGATGTTGATATGACTATGAAAACATGCATGCATATGTATGAATCCATGTACTTCTATGTACATTTGTGTGTATTTTAATCAGCAAGCTGTGCCTTTTGTTTGGGCATTCCTTTATCATGTTTGTAAACATGTCTCAAAAATGAAATGTAGACATGAGCTCTTTCTGTCTCCCAAGATGCCACCTCTAAGGTTCTCAAGGAAAGGACGTAATATCCTAGTAGGAATTCTTTGGCTTTAGTTTATCTCACGAATACCAGCAGCTACCCTCCAAAGAAGCAGCAGATTGCTGGAATTCCAGAGATGTGTCTGCTTTAGAACAGTGTGCCCTTGGTGGGAACATAAATCACATTGACTTACTGAATTCACCAAGTCCGCCTCTCTAAGGCTCGATCTCAGTCTATGGTTTTCAGGCCGCTATGAGCAATGAGTGGCATGGTGTGGGAGAGTGTGATAAGATGGGTAGAGGAGAGGGTTTGTGTGGACTTTTGTCAAGTGTACTCCACAGAATAAGTGGATACCCAGAAGAGGAGCCTAGTTCCAGAAGGTAAAATAATAATAATAATAAAAATGTACATCCGGACAATGGCTTAATACTACTGCTTTTTATGTTCTTCATATACTTTTTATACTCACTAATAAGATGATTGTTTTCATAATTTATTTTAGGCAATAAAACTGTTAGTCTCAAAAGTGATAAGCCAATTTTATGATTATTGAAATTTTCAAAATGGACTGATGATGATGATGATGGTGACGATGAAGTTTCTTTGTATTCAGCGATACTTTAAAGTTCTGCTGAACTGAAAATTCCTAAAGGTGCTTTGGGTGGAATGCTAGATATATTACATGCAGTTTTCAGCATTTTAACCTCAAGGACATCAAGTGGTTGGAAGGCATTCAAAGGAGGGTAATAAACTCTGATGGGGCTGGCTGAGCTGGCTAGCCACCCGAGAAGACAACACTGTCGGTCAGGTTCGCTGAGAAAGCATCTTCCTGGACTGCTCTAACTCCCCTGTGGTCCCTCATGCACAAGGGCTGAGGACTTTATTCATGACCCACTGGCCCAGGGGCAGCTATTGCATCTTCAGAGGTGCATAGAGTGAGCTTGTTCAGAGGTCAGGGTCACACTAAGTGAGCCCTCCAGGTCCCTCATTCTATTGTGGCCCTCAGAGGTAGTCTAATTAAATAAGGAGGGGAGGCTCACAATGTAGGCAACCTAAATATGTTATGTGCTATCTTTGTTAATTAAAAAATAAACCCTTGTTTAGCTTAGAAGTGAATACAAACAGTCATCATGTGCCTATAGCACAAAGAGGGATGCTCTCTCAGCCTGGACTCTTAGGGGAGTGCCTGGACCCTACCCAGAGTAAAATGACAGACTCTAGATATCCCCTATGTGGAAGGATTTGGCAATAGGGTGGGAGGGTGGGGGGGAAGCAGAGTGCGGGAGGAGGGGAGGGAGAGGGAACTGGGATTGACATGTAAAACAAGCTATTTAAAATTAAAATAAAAAGTGATAAAAAAGTTGGCATAACCGAAGTTGGTAGTGAAAATGAGTTTAAGATAATCACTTAACAATCTTGCTTTCACAATGCAATGAATGAAATTGTAGCTTAATGACACTCTTGCTCATGGATCTTGCAGATTCTGGATCCTTGAAGGGCGTGGAAGCTCCAGGACAATGGCCTGAATGCAGCTACTAAGCATGGTAACCAGGCAAGCAGGTCGGTGTAAGGCAAGCTGGTGCTTAGGAGATGGTGTGCTGGGGCCTAGGAGATGATGGTGTGTGCTGGGGGGGGGGGGCTGGGAGATGGCTGGATCACTGACTTTAATGCCTGGTCCCAGATGACCTGAGGAGTAAGCTGAACCCTTTGCAAGATCACCTAAGTTACTGGCTTGAAGATAGTGACCCAGAGTCCTGGAAGGTTACAAAATTCCAGCGTTTTGTTGCTGCTCTCTGTTTTTATATGAAAATTGTTCTTTGTGTGTTTTTTCATCTGCGTGAACTCACTTTTATGGGTCTGTTTTACTTGGAGGTTTTTAGAAACATGCTAGACCAGATTCCTTTGCAGACACATAAAAGAGTGAAAACTGCCTTGTGTGAAGGCTCCTAACCCACCACGTCCATGTCGCCAAGGCAGGTGACTCCTCTGGCAATCTTTCCCTCAGCCTGTTAAGCCACTGCAGGTGCCTCCACCCACCATCCTAACCCAATCTGTTCTCTCTCTCTCTCTCTCTCTCTCTCTCTCTCTCTCTCTCTCTCTCTCTCTCTCTCTCTCTCTCTCTCTCTCTCTCTCTCTCTGTGTGTGTGTGTGTGTATGGAGAAGCATACAAGCCCTGCATGCCTGTGGATATCAGACCTTACCATTCATTTTGTTTGAGACAGGGCATCTTTGCTGGTTTTCTGCTACCTTGCCCAGGAGTTTCTTGGGAATTCTGTCCTGCTTGCCTGCCTTTTTCTCATGGGTGAGCTGGATTACAGATGCTCATACTACATGCTAGGTGTATGAAGGTGTATGAGGATTTCCAGGATCTGAGCCCAAGAACTCAGTAAACACTTTTATGCATGGAGTCACCAATTCTACAGCCCCTTCTCTTTCCATTTTGGCAGGGCCTTACTTTGTAGCCCTTGCTGGTCTTGAACTCAATGTTCTTCTTGCCTTAGCCTATTGAGCATTGGAATCACATTCTCCCAATTTTTTTCTTAGATATCTTTGTCACTAGAAACAGTTCTGTTTTAAAATCATTCCCTGAGCATTTTTTGTGTCAGGTCTGTTGCTTAAGAAGCCTATTAGATTTTTTGTCTCTTTTTTTTAAGACTTAATTGTTTATTTTTTCTTCCTTTTTTATTTCAGTTAGAAACAAATTTGCTTCACATGTCAATCCCAGCTCCCTCTCCCTCCCCTCCTCCACTGGCCTCCTGCCAGGTCCCCCAGTTCCCCACCCAATCTCCACTCCAATCCCCAGGGAGGGTGAGGCCCTCCATGAAGAATCTCAAGAGTCTGTCATTTCATCCAGGGCAGGTCCTAGGCCTTCCCCCAAGAGTCCAGGCAGCCCTCATTTGTGGGATGGATAGCCAAAGTCCATTTGCATGCCATGGATAAATACTACCCAAGGCCCCATAGATTACCTAGGCCTCCTCACTGACACCCACATTCAGGGGGTCTGGATCAGTCCCATGCTTTCCACACAGCTATCAATCTGGGGTCAATGAGCTCCCCCTTGTTCAGGTCAACTGTTTCTGTGGGTTAAACCAAGCCCAGTATTAACCCCTTTGCTCATCAGTTCTCCCTTTCTGTCACTGGATTCCAGTTCAGTATTTAGTTTTGGGTGTCTGCCTCTGCTTCCATCAGTTGCTGGATGAAGGTTATTTTTCCCAGACTCTCTGGCAGTAGGATTGTAAGCTGACACTCCCATGATTCTTGTCTAAAATCCATATATGAGTGAGTATATACCATGTTTCTCTTTTTGTGACCGGGTTACCTCATTGCCGTCCACTTGCCTGCAAATTTCAAGATTCCATTGTTTTTTTTCTGCTGAATAGTACTCCGTTGTGTAAATGTATCACATTTTCTCTATCCACTCTTCAGTTGAGGGGCATCTAGGTTGCTCCCAGGTTCTGGTTATTACAAATAATGCTGCTATAAACATAGTGGAACAGACATCCTTGTGGTATGAATGTGCATCTTTTGGGTACATGCCTAAGAGTGGAATTGCTGAGTCTTGTGGTAGACTGATTGCCATTTTCCTGAGGATTCTCCATACTGATTTCTATAGTGGATGTATGAATTGGAACTCCCACCAGCTTTGGAGGAGTGTTCCCCTTTCTCCACATCCTCTCCAGCATAAACTGGCATTGGTGTTTTGATTTTAGCCACTATGACAGGAATAAGATGGTATCTCAGAGTTGTTTTGATTTTCATTTCCTGGATGGCTAGAGATGTTGAGCACTTTCTTAAGTGTCTCTCAGCCATTTTAGCCTCCTCTACTGAGGATTTTCTATTTAGTTCTGTACCCCACTTTTGATTGGCTCCTTTGGTGTTTTGGAGACTTATTTTTTGAGTTCTTTCTAAATTTTTGAGATCAGCCCTCTGTTAGATATGGGGTTAGTGAATATCTTTTCCCAATCTGAGGGTTGCCTTTTTGTCTTGCTGACTGTATCATTTGTGATACAGAAGCGTCTCAGTTTCAGGAAGCCCCATTTACTAATTGTAGATCTCAGTGTCTGTGCTACTGGAGTTATGTTCAGGAAGAGGTCTCCTGTACTAATTCATTCAATGGTACCTCCACTTTCCCTTGTAACAGGTTGAGTGTGGCTGGATTTATGTTGAGGTCTTTGATCTATTTGGATTGAAGTTTTGTGCATGGCGATAGACATGGATCTATCTGCAGTCTTCTACATGTCAGCCTCCAGTTATGACAGCACCATTTGTTGAGGATGCTTTCTTTTTTCCATTGTATAATTTTAGCTTCTTTATTAAAGATCAGGTGTTAATATGCACATGGGTTAATATTGGTATGTTCAATTCTATTCCATTGGTCTATCTGTCTATTTTTGTGCTAATACCAAGCTGTTTTCAGGACTATAGCTGTGTAATACAGCTTGAAGTCAGGGACGACGATGCCTCTGGACATTGCCTTGTTGAATAGGGTTGTTTTGGCTATCCTAGGTTTTTTGTTTTTCCATATAAAGTTGAGAATTGTTCTTTCAAGGTCTGTGAAGAATTGTGCTGGGATTTTAATGGGGATTGCATTAAATCTGTATATTGCTTTCGGTAAGATTGCCATTTTTACTATGTTGATCCTACTATCAAAGAGCATGGGAGATCTTTCCATTTTCTGAGGCTTTTTAAAATTTCTTTCTCTAAAGACTCAAAGTTCTTGCGATACAGGTCTTTCACTTGTTTGGATAGTGTTACACCAAGGTATTTTATGTTGTTTGTGGCTATTGTAATGGGTGGTGTTTCTCTGATTTCTTTCTCAGCCCTTTTATTGTCTGTATATGGTAGGGCTACTGATTTTCTTGAGTTGATATTGTATCCTGCCACTTTGCTGAAGGTATTTTTCAGCTGTAGGAGTTCCCTGGTTGAGTTTTTTGGGTCACTTATGTAAACTATCATATCATCTGCAAATAGTGAAAGTTTGACCTCTTCCTTTCCAAGTTGTATCCCCTTGATCTTCTTTTGGTTGTATTTCTCTAGCTAGAACTTCAAGGATAGTATTGCAAAGGTATGGAAAGAATGGACAGCCTTGTCTTGTTTCTGATTTTAGAGGAATCGCATTGAATTTATCTCCATTTAGTTTGATGTTGGCCATTGGATTACTGTATATTGCTTTTATTATGTTTAGGTATGTTCTGTCATCCCTGATCTCTCCAGGACCTTCATCATGAAAGGGTATTGGATTTTGTCAAAGGCTTTTTCAGCATCTAGTGAGATGATCATGTGCTTTTTGTTTTTCAGCTTGTTTATATGGTGGATTACATTGATAGATTTTCGTATGTTGAACCATCCCTGCATCCCCGGACTGAAGCCTATTTGATCATGGTGGATAAGTTTTCTGATGTGTTCTTGGATTCGATTTGCCAGTATTTTATTGCATATTTTTCCATCAATGATCATGAGGGATACTGGTCTGAAGTTCTCTTTCTTAGTTGTGTCTTCATGTGGCTTGGGCATCAAGGTTATTGAAACCTAGTAAAATGAGTTTGGCAAAGACCCTTGGGCTTCTATTGCGAGGAATATTTGAGAAGAATTGGTATAAGCTGTTCTTTGAATTTCTGGTAGAATTCTGCATGGAGCCCATCTGGACCTGAACTTTTTTTGGTTGGGAGATATTTGATGACTACCTCTATTTCCTTAGGGGTTATAGATCTATTTAAATTGCTTATCTGTTCTTGGTTTAATTTTGGCAAGTGATATCTATCCAGGAAATAGTCCATTTGCTTTAAATTTTCAAATTTTGTGCAGTACAGGTTTTCAAAGTATGACCTGATGATTCTCTGGATTTCCTCACTGTCCGTTGCTATGTCCCCCTTTTCATTTCTGATTTTGATAATTTGCATATTCAAATTCTACCATTTGGTGAGTTTGGAAAAAGGTTTGTCTTCTTGTTGATTTTCTCAAAGAACCAACTCTTAGTTACATTGTATTGTTTTCCTAGTTTCTACTTTATTGATTTCAGCCCTCAATTTGGTTATTGCCTGGCACCTATTCCTCCTGGGTTAGTTTGCTTCTTTGTGTTCTAGAGCTTTCAGTTGTGCTGTTAATTCTTTAGTGTGACTATTCTCCAGTTTCTTCATGTGGGCACTTAGTGCTATGAACTTTCCTCTTAGCACTGCTTTCAAAGTGTCCCATAAGTTTAGGTATGTTGTGTCTTCATTATCATTGAATCATTATCATTATCATTGAATCATTATCATTGAATTCATTATCATAGGAAGTCTTTAGTTTGTTTTTTATTTCTTCTTTGACACAGGAATAGTGAAATTGTGCATTATTCAATGCCATGAGTTTGTAGGGTTTCTGCAATTTGTATTGTAGCTGAATTCTAATTTTAATACATGGTGGTCTGATAAGGTGCATGGAGTTATTCCAATTATTTTGTACTTGCTAAGGTTTTATGTGTTGCCAAGTATGTGGTCAATATTTGAGAAGGTTTCATGTAACGCTGAGAAGAAGGTATATTCTTTTTTATTTGGATGGAATGTTCTATAGATGTCTGTTAATCCCAATTGGGTCATAACTTCTTTTAGTTCCTTTGCTTCTTTGTTAAGTTTCTTTCTGGTAGTCCTGTCTAGTGGTGAGAGTGCAGTGTTGAAGTCTGCCACTGTAAGTTTGTGGGCTTTATATGTGATTTGAGTTTTAGTAATGTTACTTTTACGAACATGGATGCCTTTGTATTTGGAGCATAGATGTTCAGAATTGAAACTTCATCGTGGTGGATTTCTCCAGTGATGAGTATGAAATAACCTTCTTCATCTCTTTTGATTGATTTTATTTTAAAATCTAATATGTTAGATATTAGGATTGCTACCCCACTTGTTTCTTGGGTCCATTTGGTTGGAAAATCTTTTCCCAACCCTTAACTCTGAAGTAATGTCTGTCTTTGAAGTTGAGGTGTGTTTCTTGTATGCAGAAGAAGGATGGGTTCTGTCTCCGAATACATTCTTTTAGCCTGTGTCCTTTTATGGTTGAGTTAAGGCCATTAATATTGAGGGATATTAATGACCATTGATTGCTCATTCTTGCTTATTTTGGAATGGTTGGGGGTGGTGGTGGTGGAATTATATGTGGATTTCCACCTCATTTTTCTTTTGGCCATTGTTAAGGTGGGATTATCCATTGCCTACATTTTTCTGGTTGTAGTTGACTTCCTTGGGTTGGAGTTTTCCTTCCAGAACTTTCTGTAGGGCTGGGTTAGTGGTTATGTATTGTTTGAATCTGGTTTTTGTCATAGAATATTTTGTTTTCTCTATCTATAGTGATTGAAAACTTTTCTGGGTATAGTAGTCTGGACTGGCATCCATAATCTCTTAGTGTTGGTAGAATATTTATCCAGGACCTTCTGGCTTTCAGAATTTCCATGTAATTCTGGTAGGTTTGCATTTACATGTTACTTTACCTTTTTTGTTTTTAGCTGCTCTTAATATTCTTTCTTTATTCTGTATGTTTGGGGTCTTGATTATTATGTGGTGAGGGGATTTTTTTTTCGTCCACTCTATTTGGTGTTCTGTAGGCTTCTTGTACCTTCATTGGCATGTCTTTCTTTAGGTTGGGAAAGTTTTCTTCTATAATTTTGGTGAATATTTTTTTCTGCCCCTTTGAGGTGCTTTTCTTCACCTTCTTCTATAACTATTATTCTTAGGATTGGTCTTTTCATGGTGTCCCATATTTCCTGGATATTGTGTGTTATGGATTTGTTAGACTTAAGATTTTCTTTGGCTGATGAATCTACTTCCCCTAGTGTATCTTCAACACCTGAGATTCTGTCTTCCATCTCTTGTATTCTGTTGGTTATGTCTGCATCTGTAGTACCTGACCATTTCCCTAGCTTTTGTATTTCCAGAATTCCTTCAGACTTTTTTTATTGTCTCTATTTCAACTTTCAACTCTTGCACTGTTTGAATTGTTTCTTGCAATTTTTGCTTTGTTTTTTCCTCTCTTTCTTGCGTTTGTTGGATTTTTTTGGTTTGTTTTTTTCTTCCATTTCTTGCATTTTTTGGTTTGTATTTTCTTCCATTTCTTTAAGGTGTTGTCTCATTTCCTCTTTGTGGGCCTCTATCATTTTGATGAAGTTGTTTTTAAGGTCTTTTTCATCTGCTTCATCTGCATTTGGCTGTTCAGGTTTAGCGGGTATTAGAGTCTCTAGACTCTGGTGATGTCATATAGTTTTTTTCTGTTGCTGGGTGTGTTTTTATAGTGTCTCATTCCCATCATTTCTTCCAGCGGGTGCAGAAGGAGTATCTTCCTCTCCTGGTGGGTATGCCACCATGGTTCTTTCTTGGTGGGTGCGAGCAGGTGTAATACTCTGGTGGCTTTCCTCCTGCATGAATGGAGGCAGTCCTAGTACCAGGGCCTTGGTAATCTTCGGGTAGGCTGGACCCTGTCAGGATGGGATCCGCTGTGCGCAGGCCCCAGGTCTCTGGTGGTTGTACTCAGGGCATCAGAAGGTAGTCTGGAACCAGTCCCATGCTTACCTCACCTGTCCCATGGGTGGAGAGTGGGACTTGGATGGTGGCAGTCTCTGGGTGGGCTGGCTCCTTCTGGCATGGGAACTGTAGTGCACAGGACCCTGGCCTTGGCTAGCTGTGTGCAGATCACCAGAAGGCGGGCTGTAGACAGGCCCAGGCCTATCTAGCCCCATGGATGGAGAAAGGTATTATGATGTTGGCAGTCTCTGGGCGGGCTGATTTCTGTTGGGATCGCCTATTAGATTTTAAAATCTATTCATGTTCACATATTTCATTCAGTAGATTGAGTTGTCTATATTTTAAAATTGTGAGTATTTCTAACAAAATTTGCTTTTCACACAGTGTACTTCTTTAATACACTCAGATTTAAATCTCAGGGACAATCAGAAGCCCAAGTTTCTGCCTCCTCCTGTTTTAAGGGGAAACCAAAAGAGCATAGAGTGTATTTTGTCAGTGCAATGGTTTCAATGAGGGAAGACCTACATATGATCAGACAATTGGACTCTCAGTCTCCAGATGGCAGTACTGTTTGGGGAAGGTTAGGTGGGATGACTTTCTGGGAGAAGCATGTATTTAGGAGTATACATGCTTCCCTACTTCCAATTTGTTCTCCCTGCTTCCTTGTGGTGGAGAATGTGATCTCTCTCCTTCCTGCTCTGGCCCCAGGCCTGCCTGATACCATGCTTCCCTTCCATGATGGACTCCTATTCCTATTCAGATAAACTCTTCCTTAAATAGGTTGCCTTGGTCATGATGTTTATGGACAGCAACAGAGAAGTAGCTAATTTACTCAGGGATGTGTAAGACTCAGATCCAGAATGCTCTTGGGAATCTCAGACTCCAACAGTACTTTTCATCCCACTCCACTCAAAACTTGGCATTTTCTAAGAGCAGAAGAATAAAGTGTGAGGATTAGGTTCAGTCCTCCACCCACAACTTCTCTATGTATTAAGTACCGTAACAGACATAACTTCAAAGACATCCTACAGATTGCATGGATATCCATTCAGTGTCCCCAAGCTAACCAGAACAACCTCAAGCTCATCAGTTAAGGAAGATGAGAAGACAAAGAGAAACAAAGATTGAATAATAAAATGGATGAGAAAGGTGCCTGAGCAGAGGAAAATGTCGTTAGCATCGCCCTAAGGTAGAAACTATTAAGCACTGTTAGCACCCATAAAGAGATGTGTCAGGATGGCAGAATAAATGGAGAGACTGAAGGGCAGCAGAGTTAGGGTTAGAGTCACGTGGGCAAGGAAGTAGAATGAGATCAAGTCTTAGGGCTGAAGAGCCACAGAGCCAGTGACAGCAGAATAGAGACAACGAGTGTGTAGAATATAACATATCAATGAAAAGGCGGATTATATGTCATAATGGACTTTTAACAGAAAGCTATCTTAGTATATCCCAGCTGCCAAAAAACAAATAACAGATAGTTTATGAATAACAGAAATATGCTTCACTGAGATCTACAAAGTAGAGTGTATAAGAAGACAACAGTAGTTTTGAGAGCCGATAACACCCTGCCTGCTAGACCATAGATGATTACTTCTATGTCTTTCTGTGGTAGAAGGAAATGAACACATTCCCTTAGGTTTATGTCATGAGAATATTAATCCCATTTATGTGGGCAAAGTCCTTGTGACTTAGCCCCCTCCAAATTCCCCTTCCCTAAAACCATTTGGGGATGAAAATTTCAACATATACATTTTGGGGGAGACAACTCTAGCATCAGTTTACAGATCTCAGTAGCTCTCCAGGATGACATCACTGGATCCTGGCCAAGCTGTTCCAGTGCTTAGAATGATGAAGCTGAGCTGTCCAGAACATTCTCAGTTATGAATGTATTATATGTGAGACTGCAGAGATGTGCAATAAATTCTGAGGTATTTAAATAAAATTTAGTTGAAATTTAAGTTTTTATCAGTGAACGCATAAACCTTTCACTATTTGCAAGTATAACCAGTTTCCAGTTATCCCAGGTTACTGAAGGATAACTAAAAATCACCGGTCATGTTTGCAAAGGTATAGGTGTGCAAATGGGCTCACTTCAAAGAACTGATTCTAATGCTGGAGGAAGCTGTGTCCTAAGAATCATGGGAATGAATAAGGGTGATGTAGGGTTGCAGAGCTTTGGAAGCCATGGAGGCATCTATGCCATGACAAGATCTGTGCTTACTTAAATTAAATGTAATTATGACAGGCCACTATAGGAAATAGCATTGGGATAAGACTTGGTAGCAACTAGATGAGAACTAGGATAAGGGCATGAGGTGTTCTCAGCCACAAAATTTAAGGGGATAACAAAAGAACAACAATTAGATCCAATTGTGGTGGTACACACCTTTAGTTCCTGCACTCAGGAGGCAGAGGCAGGAGATCTCTGAATCTGAGGTCAGCCTGGTCTACAAAGAGTGTTCCAGGACAACCAGGGCTACACAGAGAAACCCTGTCTCAAACAAACAACAACAACAACAAAAATGAACAAAAAATAAAAATTAGTAACCATAGTCCAAATTGAACAAAATAGCTAATTTTTTTTAAAAAGGTGCAGAACCAGCACTGACTTTGAACACCTCCAAGAAAGGAAGAGTGAAGTATTTGGCTACATTTCAGAGTGAGATTGCAAAGTTGTAGGGATAAAAGAAAAGGTTTGGTTCATGACTCAAGCTCCCCTGTCCATCACTGATCTAAGGGACGTAGAGATGAAATAGCTTTGGGGAGGATATAGATGAGTTCCATTAAGAGTCTGCCACATCTGATATGGATCTGAGCTCTCAAAGAGAGGAAATGGAAAGATAGACTGACAGTCTATAGGGTCTCACATATAGGTGCTCCGGGGAGCTGTGTACAGGTGAACCTGTCCCAAGAATACACAAAGAAGAAACAGGACAAAGGCATGTTGAGCAACAATGAAAAGCAGTGGTGACATTTACGTTGGCCACTCTGCTAAGTGGCCTGCAAGAGTTCTGAAATGAACCTTCACGACAACACTAAAAGGCCCGCGTTACTATCCTATCTCTTTTGTAGATGAGAAAATGGACGTCTAGATTGGTTGAGGAAGCTGGGATTTACATGCAACAAATGCAGTGCAAAACCTAGACACAAACTCAAGAAGTCTGAAAGGGAAGACAATGTGGCTCCGGGGAGTATAGACCAAGGATTGAATTCTACTCTCGTGATTTTCACACTGTGATCTCGGCCAGCACTTGGGGGTTGACACAGTGCTTGGCATACGTTCTCCAAACAGCACAGTCATTCTATGGAGAGTGAAGGGGTGGGATACAAGTGGATGAAAAACAGATCCCAAAATCTGAGATCTGAAAAGAAGGAGAGCAAGGAACACTGCCTGAAGAATATACAGCTCAGTCAGAAGCCTGAAGAGAAAGTGCCAGCCAGCCTACTCAAGTTGCAGTTGCCCTACCCAAACCAGCCTGAATGAGCATGCGCAGTAGGCACTTCCTCCCTGAGCCAGGCTAAGGCCTGCCCCTACACCCAGAGACACCTGACCTGAGATGCCAGTGAGGAAAGGACAATGCAGCAGAACTGACCACCTGAGCCAGTGGGACTTTGGAGGGCTAGGGTTCCTTAACAAACCAGTCCGTAGCAATGTCTGCTACTCGCCTGCCTCCCGGTGTCTGTGTCTGCTTCTGTGTCCTTGAGCAGTAGAAGCTTCCTTCCACCAACAGGTGCTGGGGAGAAGTCAGAGGCACTTTCCTTCCTGGGAGGGAAAGGCTCTTAAGAGTGAAGAAAATTCCAGGTCTAAAAATAATGATGACTTGCCACTTGAGATGATTTAACACATTTAAAAATGACTTTATATGCGTGCGATATGTGGTTGTTGGGACAATCCATTGAGTAAACAGGTGGCATCCACAATTTATAGGCATTGAAATGAAGATTTGGGAGAAGATTACAAATAGATTAAGAATAGTCAATGCCGAGAGATCAAGATACTCCTTCCTGGCTCCAGCTGGCATGGATACTAGAAATAACGGGCGGGTTCTAGAATAGACAGGAAGGGAGTGTTTCCAAGTAAGAGGGTTGCTAGTGGAAGGGATGTGCCTGAGTGTGGGTGAGAATTCATGGGAGGGAGAAAAAGAGTGAGTCTAGTCTTTAGCTGCTCATCAAGGCATGTCCAATCTATAATATGCATGTAATATATATGTGACTGCATGTGATCAAGGACAGCTATGAATGCAATTTAACACAAGACGCCATCTTACTTTAAATATGATGGGTGTGTGTGTGTGTATGTGTGTGTAATTATTTGATGGTGAACATTATTGATGACAGCTTCATGCCAAAGTGTGAATCTCTGGATGTGCTTGACAGAGACATTTGAGAGGACTGTAAAGTTTAGCTTTGCATTCCCAACACGCAGAGACCTTTGCATGTTCTGAGATTGTTTATACTATTTAGGCTTATTTATTTCTGGACCCTTTGGCTTCCAGATTATGGAGATATTTGAACTGCATGTGGCTGGAACACAGAGCTAAGTTTTCCAAATTACTGCGTGCACCCTCTGCACTGAATCCACAGTGTTCTCACATGGGACTAACTGAAATCTAAGCTTCCTTTTGTTTTCCTTGTGTAGATCTCAACCTCAGTTCCTCACAGGAGCAGGAACAAAGCTTGCAGAGGGACAAAAGATGAGGGATACTTTGCCAGTTAGGTGGAGAGAGGCTTTCGCTTATTAGATTTATTTAATAATCACAGAGGCTGGAAGCCGTGCTGAACTTAGATGGCAATGCTAATTGCAGAGAAAGTAAAAGAGGCTCAAGTTAAACCATTCATTGAAGGAACCCAAGTCTGAAGCTATTCGTGTTGGCAGAGGGTGAGATTCATCAGCAGGCTCCTGACATGCCCTTTGGAAAGGGTGTTAACCATTTTATTTAGGAAGTGGCATTTCATCCAGGTTCTCTCATTTGCATACTTGTGATTTAATTTGCATATATTTTACCGTGCTGTGCCCTGGAAATATATTCACTTGTTTCATTCCCTTCTCTAAATTCTGTGCATCCCCCACAATACCAAGGAATGTTAAAGACCAGATAAGGGGGAGGATATTCTTGTTAGAAAGAGAGGCTCGTCTGGAGCACGTGTATTCAATCTGCCATGAGTTTCTTCTCTTCCTTCCCTGGTAAACAAATCCTTTTTAATTTCTCTGACCACTGCATCCCAGAAGACCAGTGCTCAGGGTCCTTTAAAGGTAGTAATCAAATGTCACTCATTTCATTCACCAATTTCCAGATTCTTGTTTAGAATGTAAAATTTAAAAATTTTATGTGTATTCATGTTTGGTTTGTATGTATGTCTGTGTACCACACATGTACCTGGTACCTATGGATGCAAGAAGAGAATGTTGAATCTCCTGGAGCTGGAATTACTAACAATTGTAAGCTGCTATGTGGGTGCTGGGAATCCACTCCAGATCATATGCAAGAAAAAGGGCTGAGTCATTTTCCCTTCCCCACCCTCCCTGTTCCAGATTCCCAATTTCTACCATCCTGTCATGAAACTGACAAAATTAAAGCTGTATTTGTAACTTGAAGTCCCTTGTGTCAACTCTGCTTCTCAACTCTTCTATTAAGTATTTTGTTCTCATCTGTTTGGGTCCCTCTTGGAAAAACAGGAAAATAATTTTAAAAATAAGAACAACGGCAGTGTTAGAAGGGCTTAAAACTTCATTATCATTTCTTTTTTATCAAAACAGGAAAGGCCAAAACAGATAAAGACTTTAAGAAAGAATGGGATTTTAGAGAGCTAAGAGAACATTGTTTAAAGTGAAGGTATGAAGCTTCTGGGCCATTTACTAACTCAAAATCAGCAGAAGTCTGGTTCTGGGGTATAAATCCTACTACTAAAGGAAAAGTGAGCCATGGAGAGGGCAGGAGTGAAGCAGTTAGGTTACTGGTTTGTTGCTTTAATGGTGTCCAAAAGTCCTATGGAATGAACGGAACATTGGGGTGAAGGGAATCCAGGAGGATAGCCATGCTCTGTGAGGTTAACAAAATTTCCCATGCTCCTCTTTCTTGTTCCACTGTCATTGGCATAGTCTGTGTAGTCAAAGTTGGCCCAAGCCCTCCATAGTCCAACCCAATGAGAAAAGGAAGAGGAATCCAGAGATAACGACTTCTTGTATGAGAAGAGACTGAACTGTGCGCATCACTGTTCACTCCTGTGAGCATCCTCAGATAGTAGCACCTAGCTGCAAAAGAAGCTGGTGCAGGGAGTTTGTCAGTTAAAGAGAATCACATGAACTAAGGGGAAATTAATAGTCTCTATACCTAAATCTCAATAGATCTATATAGCTTACGCAGAGTTTGAAGACTGACCTACATTTAGGTGGTAGAAGTGGGGTGTGTTGATTTCTTAAGGGGAGTAACAGATGAGAAAAGAAAATACTAGAAGATAAATCTTGGTATTATGGATATTGTGCGATAGTTAAGATACTCTGAAGTCCACGAGTCTGGTCTGTGGTTGTATATCCAGTCCAAGAGTCAGAAAACTTTTTTCTATTCAGGATAGATAGTTAATATTTTAGGCTTTATAAGTTGTATGTTTTCTGCCAAATCTACCAAGGCAACCTAAACAAAATGTAAGCTAATAAATATGATACTCTTAAAAACAGGCTAAGAGCCAAATTTGGTCAATAGGTCCCACTTTGCTGAGTTCTGCTTTAGGCTACGGCTTTAAAAAATGTAGTCCTCTACAGCTGACACCTGGCCCATCAAATAATATCCTTTTATCTACCACTTCTCAAGAATTTAACTGAGTTCATTCTATGCCAGGATCTAGAATACATAAAACTTGAAGTAAGTGAGGTTGGTATATAAGTAAATTTATTAGGGATTAATTTCAAAACACCATTGTGATTTCTCCTATAGACAATGGAGAAAATGCCTATGTTTTCTTGGATATCAAGAAAGACATGAGGCATGATTTGTGCTGGATCCTGAGGACAGGTGGTAGTAATTCCTGACTGACTAACATGCAGAGCGGTCAGTATGTGCATAAGTTGGGAAAGAAGAGAGCTTGGCTTGTTTAGGGTACAAGGAGAGGAGACATGAAGGATTTGATGTTCAATTATAAAAGATTATTTATAAGTCATCCGAAGAATTTTGTTTTCCTTATAGGCAATGGGAACCCATTCATTAGAATTTTTTAGCCAAGCAGTAACAAATATGAGTGTTAGATATTTCAGCAGTAGCATTGATGGCAGGTAAGCTTGACTAGACAAAAGCATAGAGTCAGGAGTATCATGTGTTTGGTGGGATGTGTTGGGTTTGGAGTGAGTGACAAAAGCACTCACTTTGGCAGGGATAATGTGGAAAGGAGTCAAGAGATTCTTGGGAGATTGACATGAACTGCTGACAACTGGAAAGAACTTTGTAGAAAGAAGGCAGAATCAGGCGTAAGTTTGACCTCTGTAACCTAATGGCACTTATCAAGATAGAAGAGGACAGATAAAGACTAAGTTTGGGGAAATTGATAAGCTTTTTATGAGCTTGTGGCAAATCTTGGTGGATCTACTAGGCCATAGGATGTAGTTTGCCAGTTGTTTGGGAAATATTGAGGTAGAGTTAAAAACCTAATTAACTAAGGTGCTTAGATTCAGAGGCAGGGTAGTTACTGTTCTGTGTTCTGGGAAATGCAAATTATGTAATCCAAAGTGACAAATGTAGAACTCCATGGAAACATTAAAAGATGGATATGAGATGCAAAGTCAAGCTGAAGCTTGCCTAGGCTAGCAGCAGACTTTACTTTCTGCACAGAAGTTCATCTTAACTAATGCACAGGGTATGGCAAGTGCCTGGATTACAGTCTTTTTAGAAGATGAACTAGCAGTGATTTAGGAAAATCTAGTGGGACTTGGTCCTGGGATTTGGGAGTTTTCA
Source organism: Mesocricetus auratus (assembly GCF_017639785.1). Classification (NCBI taxonomy): domain Eukaryota; kingdom Metazoa; phylum Chordata; class Mammalia; order Rodentia; family Cricetidae; genus Mesocricetus; species Mesocricetus auratus. The sequence continues at coordinate 43,413,949 of NW_024429180.1, read as the reverse complement.
GTGATAGGTATTAGACAACTTTTCTAATAATTTTGGGATACAAATAAAATTAACCTCCTTGGACTTCTATGTCTTTGGTTTTTCAGTGTGTCAAGGTGTAAGTTTGTGCAACTGCAAATTTTGGCAGCTTGGAAGTTCCTGATCCATCTGAAGGTCCCTGGGTTGATCATCATTCTTCCTGGTCTCCACGGAGGAGAGAGATTCGACCAGGTAGAGTTCATAAAAAGATAGTTTTTTCTCTTATTTTATGAACTTTGTTTAACTTTCTTTTTTATATTTATACACTTAAGTGATTTCTTAAAGAGGTCAACTTTAAGAGTACAGGGGCTTTCCACATCATTAGGTGCAGGCAAGAAAAAGCTTTTCACATTGTAAATCTTGCAGCTAGATTAATGGAATACTGTTTCTATGAGCCATTATTTGGAATGTGGGAATGGACTTTCACTGGTCTATTATTATCTAGGACTTTTACCCATCGCTGTTAAAAGCTTAGCTGAGTACTCGTAGAGTCAGAAATAGAAGAGAGGCAGGTTCCCAATCAGGACACATCTCTTCTCACAATGAGCATCTCTCAAGTGTTTCACCATCTGGGTTTCAATCCCTACTCCAAATCCTTATGGAATCTGTGAAAATATCCTAGGCCAGTGACCTGCATTTGTTCATAATTATCCATCAACCTTTGATGACTGAGAGATGTTGGGAATTGAGATGTTAAAGGGGATAGAGGCTTGGAAGGATATGTGCAGACAATAGCCTCAGGGTGGACACTTGGCCATGCAGAGTTCTGAAATCCTTCACTCACAAAATTGTTTTCTTTTTTGATTCGTCAGAAGTTTCCAAATTCACACCTGGCATGACTCTAAGGCCCTTTTGGCAAGCTATAATACACAAAAAGGAAAGTGATATAACATAAATATTTGGCATTACAAGCAATCAAGAATATTAATAAACACTTTAAAATATCCTCTCTGCAGACCAAGACATGATTTGCAGATTTTTAGGACTATCCCATATTCATGCACACATCCCTTCCCAACAACAGCCTCTCCATGCCACACTAGTCATAATATTCATTTTTGTGACATATATGGCTTCCCATATTCAACCTTATACCTTCATTTATCTCTGTCATTGTGTGCTGTGGTTTTCATTTTCATGGCACTACAATATGTTACTGTTGTCCAAAACCCAATTCCTCATCCATTTTATTATTGGTAAATCTGAGTAATACCTAATTTGAAGATTTCCCTATTGTACTTCTCAATCACCCACATTGCTCTTGTTTGATAGTGAACTTTATTAAATATAATGAACTTTGAAAGATGCCAATAACCTCAACAAACTTTTCTCAGGAGTTGTCTTTTACAAGCTCATTTGGCCAAGCTTACCGCCTTTGATTAATTGGTTTTTATTAAATATTTTTCAGACAATATGTGTATGCTATCAGTCCCATTGTGTCTGGGTGGAGCTACTTACTCGGGGTCACCCGCCACTTCTGGCTCTCAGAATTTCAACCTCTTTCACGTAGATCTCTGAGCCTCGAGGGGAAAGTGGTTTAATAAAGACATGCCGTTTAGAGTTGAGTGCTCCAAAGTCTCTCACTCTCTGCATGTTATGCAGTTGCAGGTCTCTGTGTTAATTCCCATCAACTGCAAGAGGAAGCTTCTCGGATGTGAATTTGGTGGAGCATTGGTCTATATGTACACAGTATGTCATTAGGAGTCATTTCATTGCTATGCATCTTTAGCAGATTAATAATTTTTTGTTTTTCTATAGACCCGTGACCTATCTAGTCTCAGGACCTTGGCCACCTTAGCAGTGTATATGTGTGTTTCAATCCAAAAAGCCACAGATATTATGTAGCTAGTAAGGGACCATGGGGAAGGAACTGTTCTTGCAAGGAAAGGGAAATAGAATATAGTACATACCAAGCTTACCTTTTGATCACACACGATACTTATGACAGTGCCTTGTAAGTGGTAAAAACTAACAAGAGTGAATATTAGTTGCTCCCATGCTGCAAGTTTAACCAGATAACACTCATGAATGTACACAGTGCCAAGCACCGAGCACTAGACCTTCTGCTGAAGCAGAAGCTAAGATAGTCTCCATTTTCAGATGAGAAACTGAGCCACAGAGCTGGTTTCTCTTACATGCTGTCGTGTAACTGAAGGGCACACAAGCCAGGTAAAGATGGTGCTGAGGGGACGCTATTTTGTTCTTCCACTGCAGAGTTGAAGGCCTCAAGGAAAAAGACCTTAAAAGGGAGACGCTGCAACTAGCAGCCAGGGTTCCCAAAGCAAATGAGGAAAACAAGAAGAATAAACTACACAACAGCCTGTCTTTCCATATAGAGTCTCCAGTGCCAACCATGAAAGCTACTTGCTTGCCAGCACTGTTAAATGTCTGGTAGATGAGCTAGAAAAAAGTATGTGAGGCTGACTTGATGAGTTTATGCATCTCCCGTGAGCATCATCTGAACTCATCCTGAGCAAAGCTCAGCTTGCCCATCTCCTTCATCACTGGAAACACGCTGGGGGCATGCTCCTAAGCATCATGGGACTCTCTCTGGCAGAGCATTTGTTTTCAGCTTTGCAGGCACAGCTGTGAGGTGTGGCATTGTCTTCTTGTATCCAGAAGCAAAGGTAGTCAATTAAGATCCTGATTTATTTATGCCTCCTTCATGTTTTCAGTTGAAACTCTTGTTAAGCAGGGTTCTAATAATATGATTTATCACAATAAACAGCAGGGCTCCTGCTTTAATTGGTTTGTCTTTTTCTCCACATAAAATTCCCCTATTTCTGGGTATTTGGTATCAGCCTTTTCTGTCCTTTCAACCCCC